>NC_037681.1:27554578-27583760 GCF_003255815.1 Theropithecus gelada | reverse complement strand
AAAAAAAAAAAAAAAAAAAAAAAGATAATATACTCACTCTAGCTTTTTTTATAACTGTTTCTAATCGTGTCATTTTAATCTACTTGTGTCTTTATATTCAAGTGTATTGAGGTACAAAAAGTGCTGCAGTATAGATCTAAATTTTGCTTTTCAGTCCAATCTGACAATCTCTGTCTTTTAATTAGGTTGTTTAGACCATGTACACTTAATGGGATTTTGGCTACCATTTGGTTTAATTTTTTTTATTTTGCTATTTGTTTTCTATTTGGTTCATCTGCTCTTTGTTCCTCTTCTTTGGCATTATTTTGATTAAATTTTAAATAATTTCCTTTAATCTACTTTATTTGCTGTCGCTTTTAGTGTAGTTATTTAGTGGTTGCTTTAGAATTTATAATATATCTCTTTTACACATCACAGTCTACGTTTAGGTGATTTATACTACTTTTAGTACAGTACACAAGCCACAGAATTATAACTTGTACAGTATCCCTTCCAAACCTCCATTTTCCTTGTTGTACATTTTACTCATATATGTTATAAATTCTATAGTCTATTCATACTTGTATTTAAACAGGAACATTTTAAATATATTTAAATAATAAGAAAACAACCTTATATTTTTTACTCATGTAGTTACTATTCTAAGTGCCCCTCATTCCTTTGAGTAGGTGTGTATTTCATCCAGTGTTATTTTCTTCATGCCTGAAGAAAGAAATAATGCAGGTCTTCTGGTGATAAATTCTGTCAACTTTTGCATGTCTACAAATTTTCTTACTTCACCTTCACTTTTGAAAGATATTTTTGTCATGCGTGTCCGTGTGAAGAGACCACCAAACAGGTTTTGTGTGAGCAATAAAGCTTTTTAATCACCTGGGTGCAGGCGGGCTGAGTCCGAAAAGAGAGTCAGCGGAGGCAGATAAGGGTGGGGCCATTTTATAGGAGTTGGGTAGGTAAAGGAAAATTACAGTCAAAGAGGGGTTGTTCTCTGGTGGGCAGGAGTGGGGGTCACAAGGTGCTCAGTGGGGGAGCTTTTTGAGCCAGGATGAGCCAGGAAAAGGAATTTCACAAGATAATGTCATTGCTTAAGGCAAGGACCGGCCATTTTCACTTCTTTTGTGGTGGAATGTCATCAGTTAAGGCGGGGCAGGGCATCTGCACTTCTTTTGTGATTCTTCAGTTACTTCAGGCCATCTGGGCATATCCGTGCAAGTCACAGGGGATGTGATGGCTTGACTTGGGCTCAGAGGCCTGACAATTTTCATTGTGTATATAATTCTAGATTGACAGGTGTTTTTCTTCAGTACTTTGAAAATGATGTTCCACTGTTTTTTTTTTTTTCTTGTATTCTTTCTGATGAGAAGTGTACTGGCATCCCTATCTTGTGTTTCTATGTATGTAGCATATATTTTATTATTCTGGCTTCTTTTTAACATTTTCTCATTATTACTAGTTTTTGGAAATTTAATTGCAATGGACCTTGATGTAGTTTTCTTCATCTATCTTGTATTTATGCTACATTAAGCTTCTTGCATACAGTGATCTATAGTTCAGCTTTGCAAAATCATTGAAAATAAAATTGCTTTTATTGGTTCAAATACCCACCCTTCCATTTCCCTTTTCCTTTGGAAAATGTAATTACGTGTATATTAGACCACCTGAAGTTGTCCCTCAGCTCACTGATGTTCTTTGCATTTTTATTTCCTCTCTGCAATTTATTTTTATTCTTCTCTGTTTTTATGTCACCAACCTCACTAGTCTTTCCTTCTATAATGTCTAAACTACTGTTAATTTCATTTAGTGTATTTTTCATCTCAGATAATGTAGCTTTCATCTGGGGAAGTTGTATTTATGTTTTTTCATATATTTTATTCCACTACAAATGAAATTATGAAAAATAATTATAACTATTTTAATGCCCTCTTTTTGTAATTCTAGCATCTGAGTCAATTCTGGATCAGTTTTGATTTATTGATTTATCTTTGTGCTTTCCTGCTTGAGTGCCTGGTAATTTTTTATTTGATGCCAATCATTGTGATTTTACCTCATTAGTGGCTAGATATATTTTCTTTCCTATAAATATTCTTGAGGATTTTCCCCCGAGACGCTGTTAAATTACTTAAAAACAGTTTGATATTTTGAAGTCTTGATTTTAAGATTTGTTAGAGTGTACCAGAGCAGTATTTAATCTCAAGTTAATTATTCCCCACTATTGAGATATCACCATTCTGAGCATTATACCCAGTATCTCATGAATTACGAGAATTTCCAGTCTGGCAGGTGGGAAGAGCCTGTGTTCTTAGCACTGTGTTATAACAGGGCACTATTGTCTCTGACACTCTCAGGTGATTCTTTCCTTAGCCTCAGGTACTTCCTTCACAATTCTCTATTGCGTAGATTCAATTCAAGTACTTCCTTCTTGAATTCTCTAATATTCAAGGAGGACCCTCTGCAGATTTCTGAAGTTTTCTCTGTATGTAACTCTTATTTCTTTGGTATTCTGTCCTTCCAATCCTTGCTTCCTCACTGTCCCTGGGCTCTCAGCTCCATATTCTTATCTCAGGGATTTTGCCAGATTCTGCACTATGCACCATGGCCTGGAAATTCCCTCAAGACATTAAACTAGGGAAATCACGGGGCTTGCTTAACTTGTTTTCCATCTCTCAGGAATTCCTGCACTTACCACCGGATACTTAATGTCTTGGAAATAGTTCCTTCACATATGCTTCCTGGTTTTTATGATAGTTTTAAGTGGCAAGGTAAATCTGGTCTCTGTTACTCCATTTTAGCCAGACCTGGAGATCTCTTTTTTTACCAAAATTTTAATGAAGTCTTAAAAATAGTGAGGTACAACATAAATATTTAAATGACTATTAAGTAAGACTTAAACAATCACATTAAATCCTTAACAGGCTAAACATTTATCCATTTCACAACCTACTTCCATTTATGCAGTGCCAGGTCCCCAACAACTGCCAGGGTCCTCAAAATCCAAATGAGTCCGGTATTCGGGGAAAGAAATCTGTCTTTACTGGCCATGCCTTTATTTCTAGCCTTGAATTTACCGTGTTCTTGAATGTCAGATATTGGAAATATCTATATTCTTCAAAGGAATCCTTACCCCCAGCCCTGGGGATGCACAAACATACCTCTTATTATCTTATGTATTACATGTTAAGTAGCATTTAATGTGGGGGACTAATACTTCATCCTGTTCATGCTGTTCTGCTGGGTCATCCAAGACTAGCTCAAAATCCTTCCTCAATATTAGAACAAAATACCTATATATTCCCTATCAGAAGTGCACAGCATCACTCCCTATCCAATTCATAACTGTCAGAGAATAACGTGTTAGTTTGCTAGGGTTGCCAATAACAAATTGCTGCAAACTTGGTGGCCTAAAACAACAGAAATGTATTCTCTCACACTTCTGAAAACTAGAAGCCCGAAATCAAGATGCCAGCGGTGCCTCTCTCCCTCTGAAGTTTCCATTGGAAAAGCTCTGCTTGCCTGTGCTGGCTCCTGGGGGCTGCTGGTGTCCTTTGGCTCGTGGCAACATCACTCCTCAGTTTGTGCTCTTTGGAGTTTCCCAATGACTAGATGAAGCTCACCTAGACAATCATGGGTGATCTCTTTTCCCTAAAGTCAACTGACTATAGGTGTGAAACACATCTTCAAAATTCCTTCACAGAAATTCTTAGTCTATGAATAAATATCTAGTCTAGCCAAGCTAACACATGAAACTAACCATCACAAAACCTATTTGCTGAACTTCTCCACCTTAATATGGCATCTGGGAAACTCAGGGATCTGCGAAAATATTCTTCGGGGTCCTCAAATTCTGAATAATTAAAAATGTGTTTTTATAAAGTAACAATTCTTTCTCAAAATTATTTTACTGGTTGCAAAGAGGAAAGCTCTTTTTTTCCACATAATGACATGTTGAAACACATTTTAAAATATGAAGAATATCTCCTCTGATTTGAAATGTAGAAGTCTACTCCCTCAAGGCCAGCCACAGAATGAGTGGTGTCCACTTCAGATTCCTTACTCACTTTTCAGCCAGGCTTTATGAGCTGGGAATTGACAAATGCCAAATGGAAACTTTAGCATCCTTTGTCTCTACTTTGTCTCCAAGGTGATACTTACTTGGGCTCTATCTGAAAGTCTGGCCCACTTTCTGCTGTTAGTCTTGAACTCCGCACAGCCTAGTCACCAACTGTGATTCTAAATCATGACACTTCAACCCCAGTCTCCCTGATTCTCAAGTCCCATCCCCATTTGGTATAAACTAACACTATCCTTTGCTCACTTGCCCCAATTTTAAGATTAGACAGTTGCACTGTAGTTGCAAAAAAAAAAAAAAAAAATAGCCTAATAGTGAACCCCACAGATGATTGTAACTGCTGGTCAAGAATGGCAACAACAATTCTTCTGAATATGCAAGTGAAAAACACACAGGTGGTACCCAGTACTCCTTCACCTGCTGACCAGGCCTTGGTGTGTCTTAGGGGAACTGGATTCAGAGGATTTGATTCTAACTCAACTCATCATCCTGTACTTATTCTTAATTAGAAAAATATGAAAAAAAATGCTGCCTCCATCTATCTCATGGACAAGGCAAAATGACATCAACCTTCTGAGAAACATCCTTCACAGTCTACGTGGGTTTGATCTCTCCTTGGATGAGCCCTTAAAACACACTTGCATAGATATCAGAAAAGTCACCCTGTGATCTCAGTCTCCAGATCTTTTTCAACTACAGACTTTGTCAAATAGCCAGAAAAGTACAAAATCAAATCCAGGGACTGAGGCCAAACTTATCTGGCTTCAATAGATGTGTGGGGAAAAAAATCCCTGCCACCAGCAGAATGGGTGTGAAATCCCTGTTTCATAGAGACAGTCAGGATGGATGGCCAGTTTTTCCTCTGTATTGTAATAAAACTAAAACATCGATGAATAAAAGGAGAGAAACAACCTTTCGATTTTACTTACTTGTTTTTAACATCTACATGTTTGAATCTGCACCCATGACCCTGTAGTTTTATGATAAGACTTACCAAAAAAAAGAAAAGAAAAATTAAATACTGTCCAAGGTATGTAAGATCCTTGACTGTGTGTGTGGTTGCCCACACAGTAATGGAAAGCTTGTCTCCTCAAAGTCACCATCTTATTGGTTACCACCATCACTCTACCACTCTTCACCAATATCCAGGTTTCATTCTTTTCTTTTTTTTTTTTTTTTTTTTTGAGACGGAGTCTCGCTCTGTCGCCCAGGCTGGAGTGCAGTGGCCGGATCTCAGCTCACTGCAAGCTCCGCCTCCCGGGTTCACGCCATTCTCCTGCCTCAGCCTCCGGAGTAGCTGGGACTACAGGCGCCCGCCACCTCGCCCGGCTAGTTTTTTGTATTTTTTAGTAGAGGCGGGGTTTCACCGGGTTAGCCAGGATGGTCTCGATCTCCTGACCTTGTGATCCGCCCGTCTCGGCCTCCCAAAGTGCTGGGATTCTTATTGAGGCATTGCTTATCCCAATACCAAGGTCAGTTGTGACCATATGGCTTTTTTTCATTTCCTCTAACATGGCTGCCAACAGATGACAAGTAGAGGTTGGCCTGGCGGCCTGAGAAGACAGCAGCACTATCAGCTGACCTGAGAGGAACATCGAGTAGGAGAAAGGAATAACCCAGTGGTGTTTTATGACCCTGGAATCTATGGTTGCTTTGTACCCATGGTATCCCCTAGCCTAGCTGGAGTGCTATCCTTTACTACTGATCTTCATACCCACCCTAGAAGATAGCAACAGAGTCTAGCTATTTGTCCTACCCCTCCTATTCCTTTGTCAAAGCCATTGTCCACATCACTGCTAGTGTCAGTCTTATGGAATCCAAATTTATTTGTGGCTTATTAAAATCGTCCTATGAAATACAACCTGAAGCCAAAATCCAATGCATAGAAAACGTCCACCATGATCTGCCACCTGATCTGCCACCACGATCCGTTGCCGACAGATTGCTCTCCCTCGTCTCCCCAAAACACTGGCCCTCACATTAATCTTCTCACTGTGCTTGGGTTGCCACCTTCCTTTCTTATCTCAATTTGCACATGAAGTGTCCTCTGCCTGGAGGACAAATCTTTGCCAGTCCTCCTGTAAAGCCTTATCCATTCCTCAAACTCAGCCTAGATCCCTTCAATTCTATGGCATTCTCCCTTGTACAGTCATCCCCGACACTATCATAATATCCTAAATATAGCTCTAATATTGAATTTGGTGTTCGAATTTGTAATTGTGTGTGTATGGATCAGTCTCTCTATGGAGAATGTGAGTTCTCTCAAGGCATTTTTTCCCCAGTTAGAACAATACAACTCAAAGATTAAGTACTTTGCTTAAGATTAAGCAGTGGTGGGCGCCTGTAGTCTCAGCTACTCGGGAGGCTGAGGCAGGAGAATGGCATGAACCTGAGAGGCGGAGCTTGCAGTGAGCCGAGATTGCGCCACTGCACTCCAGCCTGGATGACAGAGCGAGACTCTGACTCAAAAAAAATAAAAAGGATTAAGCAGTTTGGCCAGGTGTGGTGGCTCACACCTATAATCCCAGCACTTTGTAAGGCCAAGGCGGGTGGATTGTTTGAGGTCAGGAGTTCAAGACCAGCCTGGCCAACATGGTGAAACCTCGTCTCCACTAAAAATACAAAAATTAGCCAGGTGTGGTGGCACATGCCTGTAATCCCAGCTACTTGGGAGGCTGAGACAGGAGAATTGCTTGAACCCGGGAGGCAGAGGTTGCAGTGAGCCAAGACCATGCCATTTCACTCCAGCCTGGGCAAGAAGAGCGAAAGTCCATCTCAAAAAAAAAAAAAATGATTAAGCAGTTAATAAATTCCAGTGCCACAACCTGAACCTGAGTCTACAGCACATGCTCTTTTTTATATGCGATGCCTTTTTCCAACTGAAGTCAGATGCCCCATGGTCGTGTCCTTTTTCTGCAGGATGTGTGCTAAAGCAGTAACTCACAATGTTACTGGAAGCATTTGAGACACTTTAGGCTGAGTATTTTGCCACTTCCTCGATGGCTGTTTATTAATTACCAGATGATTCTGTGAACACAATCTTGGTGATCTAGAGTCAGGATGAGATCAGAAAAGAGGCTTGGGATATTCAGCCACCTCTCTAGTTGCTTTTCTGTAAGGTTTTTGTGGATTTAGGGTCTAATTTTTTAATAAATTAAAGATTGATTGAGGCCAGGCACAGTGGCTCACGCCTGTAATCCCAGCACTTTTGGAGGCAGAGGCAGGTGGATCACTGGAAACCAGGAGTTTGAGACCAGCCTGGCCAACATGGTAAAACCCCATCTCTACTAAAAACACAAAAATTACCTGGGCATGGGGGCAGGTGCCTGCAATCCCAGCTACTTGGGAGGCTAAGGCATGAGAATCGCTTGAACCCCGGAGGCAGAGGTTGCAGTGAGCCCAGATCATGCCACTGTACTCCAGCCTGGACGACAGAGTGAGACTCTGCCTCATTAAAAAAAAAAAAAAAAAAAATTAAGAGCTTGATTGGGATGTATCAGGGTTTTTAGACCCTTTTTGATGAGACAGAGTGAACAATGTACCTTTCCTGGAAGATCTGTACTCTAGTTCCTTACTAGGTCACTAACTAGTTTGGGCCGAACATCAGACCAGTATGTCTCTGGACAAAAAACAAACATCATTTAGGTGGTCCACAGGGTCTCTAGTAGCAATAACACTGCATAAGTGTAATGGTGTGGATCATCCAACAAATGACAGTAAGCATTTATTGAGGACCTACTGTGCGTGAGATATCAGGGTCAAAGACAGGGACCTGCTTATAAAAGTGTTAATCTAGTGTTCCTATACAAAGGCTTAAAGGTATTGTTGATAAGCTTCACTTTTTCTACACTATAACTTCCCTCTCTGTATTTCAGGTTGGTAATTCCAAAGCTTTGCAGCCAGCATCTTCTTGTTTATTGCCAGTGGCACCCTTGGTGGGTCCCTGTGGAGGGACTGTGGGGAAATTAAATGTTTTCATGCTGGGTGCAATCCTTCAAAGAAAGTTCTTGCCTGAGACAAATTTTCTCCAAAGGTTGTAGTTAGTAATTTGCTTCCTGTTAATAATTCTACACACATTGATCTCACAGCAGCTGGTGATTATCTGGCACAAAACCCTCTGGGTTTATTTTAAATTTAGAAAAAATTTTGCTCTAGTACCTGCTTCCTGCTTAGGCATTTCCTTGGGAGACCAGAATATTCTGAATAATCGGATGAAAATGACCAGTGTTCTCAACAACAACAAAACCTCAAACTTTTCATCCAGCTGCCCACGGGAGTAAGAAAAAAAATGTTTCTATTCAACTGAATTCCTTTAGGCTGTTTCAAGAATAAAGCCATTTATAGCTTCATCCCAGTTCACTGAGGCATAAACTGCTAAAATGAGGCATTTGCTTTCCAAGACCAGCCTCTCTTTTTTTGCCCTTCTTGCCATCTCCCTTCAAAAAAGAATGTCTCTTTGTCAATAAGTGCCTATCATCTGTATTGGGAGCACAGTCAATGGTAGGACTGAAGCTGCATTCAGGCAATTCTGTATTGCTTAGTGTAGCATCTTCCACAGCTAAAGGATAGAGTAGGTACTGGGTATACAGTAGGTGCTCAAACATTATTGGTTGTGATTTATCAAGCAGACCAAACCACATTTTCTATTGAATCAGTAATATTATCTCTTGTCGAATATCAAAGATTTATGTGGATGTAATACAGTGGCGGCTTCTCTAAATAAAATGATTGCCAATGCACTCTATAGAGGACATTCAGGGTTTGTCAGAGACAATAGCACACCTGAAGCTATGCACATTTCCTAACTGGTTACCTTACCTTCAGGAACTTTCAACAATTCATCCACTTAACATCACCTCCAAAGTGGGACATTTCTGAATACCACGTTCATCATTGTATTGTCTTACTCTAAAGTCATTAATGCTCCTATTGTCTTCTAGGTAAATTAAAATTTCAACAAGCACCTAAAGCTTTCTGAAGTCATTCCCAGCCAGAAATTTATACCACAAATGCACATGTTCACTCTTTCCTCCCTTTACAGGATGGTCTTCACTTTTACTTCATTGATCAAATATATTTTTTCTTCTTCCAGGGGCTTCTCAAGTACTACCTTCTCCAAGAATCCTTCTCTAACCAATGGGCAAAAGCAAGCACTCCTTTCAGAGACTCCTATGAAAGTCATTTGCACCATTCATTTTGGTCAAAGGCATGTGTTGAGGAAAGTGCATAGCATTTGGAGTAGAATAGTCAAAACTGAATTCCTAATTAAGACTATTAGCCAATAATTGTGGCACCTTGAAAAAGCCTCTTATTTCCTTTGTATGATAGCTCCCTAACTTGTGAAGTGGTGACAATAGTATTATGTGATTCTTACACCCTGTGTGAATCAAACCAGGTCATGGTTATGGCTTGTACAGTGCTATGCCATTGCTCGTTTTCATTCTATGTCAGATACTCTCCATGTGGGAATGTGTCAGCTTGTCAATTAAAATCTGCTTCTTGGATACAGGAACTGGGTTATTTTGTCTTCCACAGTCATGAATGCTACCAAGATTACTTGACTTGAAGTAGAACGAAACTGAGAAACATTTAAAGAACCTACTGTGTCTGGTTTAGAGCCTCTGTCTGCAATGGGCGGGACTGTCACACCACGGTGGGCAAGACAGGGGAGGAAGTAGATGAGAGCCCTGCTGTGGGCCATGCTTGATGGTGAATGTGCAGGACAGACAGGGACTAGGTGCTTCACAAAGACAATCACCTTCAAATTCCATTCTAAAGGGTGATTATGACCCTCAGGTAGAGAAAATAAAGAAGGGCATATTAGGAGTGGAGCTAGAAATAACACACACAAAGGCCCAGAAGCCCACAGAGGGTTTATGTTAAGAAAGTACCGAGACAGCATGACCAAAGAGGATCCTGGTTACAAGAGTACCGAGGGATGGCAAGGAACAGTACGAGTTCCTCACAGCAAGGAGACCTCATGACAAGCTCAAAAGATGTTATACTGTCCTTGTCCACCTTTTCATGGTCCTTAGCATGAGTGGGCCTTTGTTTTTTCTGATCCTCCTCCCTGCCACCTAGGGTGTGGTAGAGTGTGAGTTACTATGACTTGTTTACCCACCTTAGTACTTAACCTGTCCCTCTAGTCTCTGCAGCCTCACCCCTTTTCCATTTAATCCCTGTAATCATTGTACATTTCAGATATAATTCTTGTTATTTAACCTTGGAAAATTTTACGAAATACAACCCTACCTAGAGACCTACAAGAACAACAATAATAATAGAAAGCACACTCATCCTGAGCCTCCTGTAACCCTTGAAACACATCTCTTATCAGGTGAAGGAAATCAGTTAATCCTTGAGGACATTGAGGTCCAACAGAAGTTTTAAAGAACACGCTGTTGGGTTTAGTAAATGCATTTAAGAATACCTGTGAAAAATCCTATCTGAACTAGAAAAATAAAAGAATACACACACAAAGGCTGATCTTCCCTGAGTGGGAGTGGATCATTTACACTGTGGGAAAACAGATATTGTCTAGGTAATGCTTAGATAGGACTTGAAGGCTCTGAATGCTGTCAACAAAAGAAAATGGAGAAGTAGTTTGATATGACTCAAAAACCTATAGATCTAAGCTATGATTTAATGTTTCAACCTTCCATGGTTTTCCAATTGATATCAAAATATCTCTTGCCAATTAATTTTCAGCAAGTACAGCATGTTCAATTTGATTTTTACTAGAAAATGCAATGTACCACGGGGAATCAGGAGATGTGGTTTCACTGAAGTAACAGTTAAACACATTGGTTCATTAGTCATTTTGTCAACATCCCAACAAAAGTCCAGGTTGGCCTATGAGACTCAGTTGTGCCAGGTTGGAAAGTATTAGCCCTTTGTCAGATGGATAGATTTCCAAAATGGAAAGTAAAAATCTGAAATTACAAACTCTGTAATAGGCTACGAAACCATCAGACAGAGTACACTGGGTTTCTTGGGAATCTTACTTTAGAACAGGAAAATGAAATAAAATTTACAATGGGATTTATTCTGGACCTTCTTTAGATTTTGGTCAGCAGTACTACATTCTGTAAACTGTTGAAGTCACAAGTACTCACTGATTAATCCATTTATTCACTCAAGTGGCATTTCCTATGGAACTCCCCTGGTTTATATAAACATGAAACAAGGAACATCACAGGAAGTGCAAATAAAGACATTACTACTACCACACTCAGGATGAGTCCCCTTTACTAGTGCATTCTAGACACATGCAATAAATGTAACACATTGTAGGAGACACACCATGCAGTGATGCTTAATGAGCCATGCCCTTGTGGAATACCCTTCCCTTGAGTGTGGACAGGACCCATTACTTGCTTCCAACCAATAGAATATGGCAAAGGTGATGGGATACCACACTATTAGGTCATGCTATATGACAAAGGTGAAGGGTATCACTCCATAATTACTTTACATCATAGGAGACAATGACTCAGTGGACTGGAGAGAAATATTTTCCTATAGTCTTAAAGAAGCAAACAGCCATTCTGTAAAGCACCTATAGAGAAGACCAAGTGGCAGGGAACTGCAGTGGCCTCTAAGATCAGAGAGCAGCCAGTAAGAAGTGGAGGGCCTCTGTCATACAACCATTGGAAACAAATTCTAGAACAACCAGAATTAATATGGAAATGGACCCTTCCTCAATGAGCCTCTGGAAGAGAACACAACCTAGATGAAACCTTGGTCTCAGCCTGGCCGCCTGATAAGACCTGGGCAGAAACCCAAGGTAAGCTATGCCAGGCCCACATAAACTGAGCTCATGCATGTCTTATCCTAAGAACCTATGTTAGTAATAACTTGTTATGCGCAAAAGAAAAGGAATACATCCTGGATCCTAAGATTCCACCTTACAAGATGTAAAATCTATGTAGCCATCTTAATGGAATGTCATGAATACTGCACTGAATCTACACTGAGAAAGAGGACTGAACAATTGAAAAAACACATATTAATGTTAACAGGTTCTTTGCCAAATGTGGTATAGCATATTTCTCCTAATGCTATCCCTCCCTAGCCCCCCCCCCCAGCCCCCAACAGGCCCCAGTGTTTGATGTTCCCCTCCCTGTGTCCATGTGTTCTCATTGTTCAACTTCCACTTATGAATGAGAACACGCGGTGTTTGGTTTTTTGTTCCTGCGTTAGTTGGCTGAGAATGATGGTTTCCAGCTTCATCCGTGGCCCTGCAAAGGACATGAACTCATCCTTTTTTATGGCTGCCTAGTATTCCATGGTGTATATGTGCCACATTTTCCATATCCAGTCTATCATTGATGGGCATTTGGGTTGGTTCCAAGTATTTGCTATTGTGAATAGTGCTGCAATAAACATACATGCACATGTGTCTTTATAGTAGAATGATTTATAATCTTTTGCATATATACCCAGTAATGGGACTGCTAGGTCAGATGGTATTTCTGGCTCTGGATCCTTGAGGAATTGGCACACTGTCTTCCACAATGGTTGAACTAATTTACACTCCCACCACAACAGTGTAAAAGTGTTCCTATTTCTCCACATCGTCTCCAGCAACTGTTGTTTTCTGACTTTTTAATGATCGCCGTTCTAACTGGTGTGAGATGGTGTCTCATTGTGGTTTTAATTTGCATTTCTCTAATGACCAGTGAGGATGAGCTTTTTTTCATATGTTTGTTGGCCACATAAATGTCTTCTTTTGAGAAATGTCTGTTCATAACTTTCGCCCACTTTTTGATGAGGTTGTTTTATTTTCTTGTAAATTTGTTTAAGTTCCTTGTTGATTCTGGATATAAGCCCTTTGTCAGATGGATAGATTGCAAAAATTTTCTCCCATTCTGTAGGTTGTCTGTTCACTCTGATGATAGTTTCTTTTGCTGTGCAGAAGTGCTTTAGTTTAATTAGATCCCATTTGTCAATTTTGGCTTCTGTTGCCATTGCTTTTGGTGTTTTAGTCATGAAGCCTTTGCCCATGCCTATGTCCTGAATGGTATTGCCTAGGTTTTCTTCTAGGGTTTTTATGGTTTTAAGTCTAACATTTAAGTCTTTAATCCACCTTGTGTTAATTTTTGTATAAGGTGTAAGGAAGGGGTCCAGTTTCAGTTTTCTGCATATGGCTAGCCAGTTTTCCCAACTGGCTGCAACATCTGTCACCCCACTGATCGCCAGGGTTGATTTGGCCAGTCTGACTCGCTAGGCAGGTGTCCCATTCCTCCCTCACCGCTCCATGTGCATCCCTCCCAAAGCTGTACGCTCGGTCAAAGAGGGTGAGCATCCCCGACAGAAGAGGACGGGTCTTTGGTCAAGGGTATATGAGTAGCTGCACTGCCCTGCTAGAATCTCCAAACAAGCTCTCAAACTTTCTAATTTAAGAATGAAAGGGATATATGACTAAACACATAGAAGTTTAAAAGCATAATGAAGGAATCCTATGAGCAACTTTATGCCCATGAATTCAATAACCTAGATGAAATAGAACAATTCCTAGAAAGTCGCAAATTACCAAACCTCACCAAAGAAATAGGTAATATGATATTTCCTTTATCAAATAGATAAATTAAATCCATATTTTAAAACTTTCCAATAAAGAAAACCCCAGGCTCAGATGATTCCAGTAGAAAATCTTACCAAATATTTAAGAAAGAATATCTACCAATTCTATATAATTTCTTCCAAAGAATATTTCAAGAATTACTTCCTATGTTATTTCATGGGACCAACATTACCTCAACAATCAGATGAATTTCCAAAGAAATTATAAGAAAATTATTTTAAAAATCACTCATGAGCATGGATATCAAAATCCTTAACTAAATATTAACAAATTAAAGCCAACAATATATAAAACAGACAAATAATATAATTTCTCAGGGTACAGTATTCGAAGACAATAGTTTTCTTCCCTCCCAAAACTTTAAATATTTTGTTACACTCTCTTGCTTGCATGCTTTCTACATAGAAGTCAGATGTGTTTTTTATCTTTGTTCTTCAATTGATAAATTAGTCCATTCTCACATTGCTATAAAAATAAATCCTAAGACTGAACAATTTATTAGAAAAGTGGTTGAATTTTCTCAGAGTTCTGCAGGCTGCAAGGGAAGCAGGGCTGCATCTGCTTCTGGGGAGGTCTCAGGGGAGTTTTACTCATGGGGAAGGCAAAGTGGGAGCAGGCAGTTCACGTGATAAAGGCAGGCACAAGAGAGCAAGGAGGGAAGTGCCACATACTTTTAAACAGCTAGATCTTCTGAGAACTCACTATTGTGAGGAGAGTAGCAAGAGGATGGTACTAAACCATTCATGAGAAATCCACCCCCATGATCCAATCACCTCCCACCAAGCCCTACCTCCAACATTGGGGATTACAGTTGAACATGAGATTTGGGTGGGGACACAGATCCAAATCATATCAATGGGTAAGATATTCCCCTATGGCTTCTTTCAGAATTTTTTTCTTTATATTTGTTTTTCTGTCATTTCAAAATGATATGCCTAGGTGTGGTATATATCCTGCATGGTGTTGCTGGCATTTATCCTGCATGGTGTTTTCGGAGCTTCATGGATCTGTGGTTTGGTGTCTGGCATTAATTTGGGGGAAACTCTCAGCCATTTTTTTTAAAAATATTTCTTTTGTTCCCTTCTCTCTTTCTTCTTCTTCTGGTATCTCTATCATGCAAATGTTACATCTTTGGAGTTGCCTCACAATTTTGGATATTCTGTTCTGGTTTGGTTTTGTTTCAGTCCTTTTTCTCTTTGCTTTTCAGATTATAGGTTTTGATTGAGATATCTTCAAGCTCAAAGGTTGTTTCCTCAGCCCTGTCCAGTCCACTAGTTAGCCCATCAAAGGCATTCTTCACTTCTGTTACAGTGCTTTTAACACTGTAGCATTCCTTTTGGTTCTTAGAATTTCTATCTCTCTGCCTACATTGCACATCCATTCTTGTATGCTGTCTACTTTATTCATTAGAGACCTCAGCATATTAATCATAGTTGCTTTAAATTCCTGGCCTGATAATTCCAACATCCTCATCATATCTGAATCTGGTTTCAATACGTATTGTGTCTCTTCAAATTATATTTTGACCTTTTAGTATGTCCTGTAATTTTTCTTATACCCAAACATGAACTGCTCTACATGTAAAAGGAACTGCTGTACACAAGTTTTTAAGTTTTTAGTAGTATAGTAGTAAGGTACAGAGAGAAGTGAAGCATCTTATAGTCCTGTGTAGGTCTCTGTCTTTGAACTTCACAAATGCTTCCCAGTCTTCCCCCCCGTAGGTGGGACGGAATGGCCAGAGAGGGTGGCAGTTTGGTATTTCCCTTCCCCAGGTACATTGGGCTCTGATAAAACCCCAGTAAGGCCACGTGGAGTGGCTCACACCTGTAATCATTTGGGAGGCCAAGGTGAGAGGATTGCTTGAGGCCAGGAGTTTGAGACCAGCCTGGATAACATAGTGAGACCCCATCTCTACAAAAAGTAAAATGGAAACTAGCTGGGCATGGTGACATACAATGTAGTCCTAGATAGTTGGGAGGCCAAAGCAGGAGGATCACTTGAGCCCAGGGGTCCAAAGTTAAGAGTGAGCTATGATCATGCCAATGCACAGCCTGGGTGACAGAACAAGACTCTGTCTCTCTTAAAAAACAAAAAACAAAAAAATTAAAAACCCAGCAGGTTGGGCTATGGTTAATTAATTCCTCCTGAGGACAAGTCTTGTTAAGAACACAGTAGGCTGTAATCCCAGCACTTTGGGAGGCCGAGGTGAGTGGATCACAAGGTCAGAAGATCGAGACCATCCTGGCTAACACAGTCAAACCCCGTCTCTACTAAAAATACAAAAAGAAATCAGCCGGGCACGGTGACAGGCGCCTGTAGTCCCAGCTGCTCGGAGGCTGAGGCAGGAGAATGGCATGAACCCGGGAGGCGGAGCTTGCAGTGAGTAGAGATCGCACTACTGCACTCCAGCCTGGGCCACAGAGCGAGACTCCGTCTCAAAAAAACAAGAACAAAAAAAGAAGAAGAAGAACACAGTACACTGGTGTATTCCAGAATGATTCATTTTCCTCTCTCCCTGCCAGATGCATAAAGGAATTTTAAGGGAATTTTTCACTGAACAGCTTTTGGAGGTAAAACTCTCGAAAGGGGGACTTCCTTGTGATTGAGTCTCCTTGGAGTTTTTAACTGTCAGATTTGTTCACGCGGAGCCTTTAGTAGTTCATCAATTACAGTTCAGGTTTCCCTAGCCCGGCGCTAGTTCTCACAGAGCCTTCTACTCTGCTAGGTTCTTATTCTCTGTATCAAGTATTCACCAATAGTTCTTCAATTTAGGGGGCAGCGGTTTGCTCTGTGACCTCATTTCTCTTGCATAACTAAGAACAGTGATGGACTTTTCAGTTTGCCCAGATTTGTATTTGTTCTTAGAATGCAAACAAGCCATAGACTGGGAGAAAATATTTACCTGTCAAGTGTCTGGCAAACATTTTACCACAATATATAAATAACTTATAATTTTATTTTTATTATTATACTTTAAGTTCTATGGTACATGTGCACAATATGCAGGTTTGTTACATATGTACACATGTGCCACGTTGGTGTGCTGCACCCATTAACTCATCATTTACATTAGGTATTTCTCCTAATGCTATCCCTCCCCCCTCCCCCCACCCCACGATAGGCCCCGGGGTGTGATGTTCCCCTTTCTGTGTCCAAGCGTTCTCATTGTTCAATTCCCACCTATGAGTGAGAACATGCAGTGTTTGGTTTTCTGTCCTTGTGATAGTTTGCTCAAGAACTTACAAAATTTAGCAATAAAAAATGGTCATTTAAGCATATGAAAAGATGCTCAATATCATTAGTCATTAGATAAATATATATTAAAGCCACAAGGTGAAACCACTGTACACTTATTAGCATGGCTGAAAATTTAATAATAATAAATGGCAATCTTAAGTCCTGGTGAAAATGTGCTGCAACAGGGACTCTCATGCATTGCTAGGGGGAAGGCAAGATAGTAAACTACTTTGGAAAACTGTTTTTCAGTCTCATATAAATTTAACCATAAACTTATTATATGACCAATCCTACTCAAAAGAAATTTTAAAATGGAATTTATATGAATATCCATTCGCAAAAATTTATAGAGACTTTATTAATAATCACCAAAAAGAGAAATAATTTAAATGACCTTAATGGTGAATGAATAAAACATAGTACACTAATATTACTTAGTAATAACAATTGTGAACTATTGATGTATGCTGTAAAAAAGGTAAATTTCACATGCTTTAAGACATGTGAAAGAAACCAGACTCAAAACACTATGTGCTATATTTTCTTCCGTTTATGTGACATTCTGAAAAAAGTAAAATGATACAGTTGAAGAATAACTCAGTGGCTTTCAGGGTTGAAGAGTGAGGTGGAAGGGAAAGCATTAGTGTCGTTATTTGGAGTGACAGAACCCTTCTATACTTGATTGTGCTGCTCATTAAACATAGTTCCATGCATTTGTCAAAACTCATAGAAGTGTACATCAAAAAGTGACTTTTACTGTATGTAAATTAATGAAAGTTAAAAATAAAGAATTAAATCAGGGATAAATATATAATTACATCTGTTGTAAGTATTACAAAAGAGAACATGTAATAAGAAAACCCCATTGTCTCAGCTCCAAAACTCCTTAAGCTGATAAGCAACTTCAGCAAAGTCTCAGGATACAAAATCAATATGCAAAATTTGCAGGCATTCCTATACACTAATAATAGACAAACAGAGAGCCAAATCATGAGTGAACTGTCATTCGCAACTGCTACAAAGAGAATAAAATACCTAGGAATCCAACTTACAAGGGTTGTGAAGGACCTCTTCAAGGAGAACTACAAACCACTTCTCAAGGAAATAAGAGAGGACACAAACAAACGGAAAACATTCCATGCTCATGGAGAGGAAGAATCATCATCATGAAAATGGCCATACTGCCCAAAGTAATTTATAGATTCAATGCTATTCCCATCAAGTCTGTCTTTTAACTGAGCATTTTAGTTCATTACAACTGTATTATTATTATACACACATATACATGGAAATATATTTGTGTATTTAT
This sequence comes from Theropithecus gelada, assembly GCF_003255815.1. Classification (NCBI taxonomy): domain Eukaryota; kingdom Metazoa; phylum Chordata; class Mammalia; order Primates; family Cercopithecidae; genus Theropithecus; species Theropithecus gelada. Next base: position 27,565,565 of record NC_037681.1, on the reverse strand, counting down.
TTTTACCACCTGATTTTGTGCTTTGTAAAACCTGGAGTCAAGAACTCAGATGCACCAAACTGGACTTCTAACCTACGGAGCTGTGAGATAATAAATTTTGATTGCTTCAAGACTCAGTATTGTGGTGCTTCTTCGATAGCAACAATAAAAAACTAAGGTAGCATATTAAACACAATATCAAAACTTTATTACTTAATGTACGGTCCACAGATGAGCAGCAGTGGTAACACTTTGGAGCTCGCTAGACAGGCAGAATGTGAAGCCCAACTCTCAGACCTTCTGAGTCAAAATTTCATGATAAGAAAATAAACATATCACCAGGTGGTTCATAAATTTTCAGAAACCATGTTAGAAGACATTCAATGTCTGGTTAGGTCAGTATTTGACGTCTTTCTTTTAGGATTGTATTGTTTTCTGTTTATTCCTCATAGTGTCTTGATTCCCCGTCATTTCATTTTTTACTGCTGTGACTTCCTGTTTATTGCAACTTTCCCTGTGGAATTTCTGTGCGTGTCCATGTTTAAGATCTTACTTGGGGAGGTCTGGTGTGGGGCAGCACCTGAAGATCTCTATTTCTGAAGTAAATTCCTCCAGACAGGAACTGCATTTGCTTTATCAAGGGTTGGAGACACTGAATCCCAACTTACCATTTTTAATCCTACACAAGAAGTGTGCGTTTGATGTTCATACCTGTATGAGATTCTGCTTGTGGTTTTGAATTCTTAGGGAATATATATGTTTTTTAACCTCCAACTTAGACTCAAGGTTGGAGACAGTTGATTTTCTAGTAGTTAACTGGAGAGTAAGTGCATTCTAATTTACTCTTAGGCTAAAGGTGTAATTAAAATCACAGGTTTTTGTGGGTGGGCAGATCCACTGGCCCTACGGTGGGACATTGGCTTTGAACTTTGTCCAGCGCTCTGTGTGGCCTTGAAAACGGAATCACACCTTCACCTTTTCAGCGAGTGTCCTCTGGGTGATGGCTTATTTAATTGCTCTATTTACCTCTCTTGGCTTCTCTTTAGAGTGTGGTTGGCCTCTACTGGTCTTTATATTCTTAAAAGGTTACCAATGCAATTAGAAAGACTGTTTCTGTTTATTTCTAGGAAAATTCCTCTAAAACTTGAAAAGTGGTGGTATTTTAATTGCTTTCATCATTGAGGTTGGTCAGGAAGCATGGCTGCTGGAAAGGAGTCTCCAGTAGCAGATGACGGACAAGGCCCAGGCAGGGGAGGGCACAGTCACAGGTCTTCCTCTGCCTTGCGCCCCACACAAGGCTCACTTGCCATTGCGTTCCATGCTTTATCACTGAACTTGCCAAGTCCAGATGATGCTTATTCGGCCTGCACATTTTGTTTGGCAATTAGACTATACCCACTTATGATGTGGTTTCCAAGATTAAACAGTTGCTAACTCAAATGAGCAATTCCACGATGGATATTGATGTCACTCACTGAAGTAAGCCAGGCATGAAGTGGAGACTTAGATTTTGAAGTTTGAGATGGCTTCATTTGACATATCCAAGTGAAGATGCAAACGATGTAAACTGTGCTGCTGATAGGGACTCTCAGAAGAAACACGGGCTAGAAACATAAATATGCAACAATTTGGGAAAACAATAAGAAAATAGATATTTCACATCATCAGCTAGATAGAGCTGTCGTTGTTAATGGAGAAGAGTGAGTGTTCGCTGAAATCCACAAAGAAGACTTCTTGGAGAGGGGCTGCAGGGTCCCCTGAGGTTTATGAAAAACATTGCAGATGAAACATTTGTGTGTACTCAGTAGTTAGGTTGTTATAACGGAGAATTCTGACAGCAGGCGCACCTGAGAGAGGTGGGCAGGAGACAGAGGTGTTTGTTTACCTCATTATCTCTTTGCAAGAAAAAGAAAAAAAATCTCAAGATTCATTTTAGTTTCAAGTGGTACAATGTTGTGTGAGGTTATTTAATCTTCCTTTAAACAAGTAAACAAACCAAAAGGAACAGAAGGTAAATACCATAAACAGAAGCTGGAGAAGCCTGCAGAAAGGTAATCTTAGGCTGTTAGGCATCAGCCCTGGCTTCCCCAGCCTAGCAAGGCTACAGGTGCCGCCTTGCGGCACCTGCAGAATGTCAACCCCCGAGAAAGCAGCTCACAGGAGCAGATTCCACCCACAGGCGAGGAAGTCTGGACGTAGCAGTAGGTGTTTTCCCAGACTCATGATCTAGTCTGTTTGGGTTGAGTTCTGTTTGCCTTGATTCCGTGGCTCTAAGATCTCAGCACGTGGGCCCAGTCAGTGCTGGGATTTCTTCTGCATCCCTGGGGTCCTGCTGGTACTAGCACTGGGCCCTGGCTTAGCCACCTCTTTTCACGTTCTCCACCCCAGTTACCTACTTCCTTCTGCTCCAAATAGACCGGAATTTTTATTGTATGTCTTTATTGCAAATGTCACCTCTTACATCCCACCTTTCAGACTAGGTCACCCTAGACCCAGACTGGCATAAATCAAACAAAAGTTTGCCACCCCCACTGAACCCCCTAACCACCTTGGGCAAGTCTGAATGTTAGAATCCTGGTTAGGATGACCTGGAGCTGACCTGGTCGCCAGTTCTGGTCTGTTCCTGACTTCCCTTCCTTACACCTCAGCTCATGTCAGCTCATGTCAGTGTCACACTCATGTCTCTGTTAAGAGTCCAGGTGGCTTATGGCTGTTTATAGAGCTGTGTTCTATAAAACCTGGAAGTTTCTCAAAGATTTACTCATTTTATTCAACCAATACCGAATGCCTGACTAATATGAGTGCCATAGGTTCTGCAAGAACCTGTAAAAGGCCGGGCGCAGTGGCTCATGCCTGTAATCCTAGCACTTTGGGAGGCCGAGGTGGGCGGATCACGAGGTCAGGAGATCGAGACCATCCTGGCTAACACGGTGAAACCTCGTCTCTACTAAAAATACAAAAAATTAGCCAGGCGTGGTGGCGGGCGCCTGTAGTCCCAGCTACCGGGAAGCTGAGTCAGGAGAATGGTGTGAACCCGGGAGGCAGAGCTTGCAGTGAGCCGAGATGGCGCCACTGCACTCCAGCCTGGGCGACAGAGAGACTCTGTCCAAAAAAAAAAGAACCTGTAAAAACAGCAAAATGAAGTCCCTGTCCATCCTCATGAATGACACTCTAGTAGGGGTGGAAGCGGGAGAGAAAGGACAGTAAATGATCAAAACGGAGCCTGTTGAATGGTATTCTGTGTCAGGAAGAACAGTAAAGAAAGGTAAGGGTGAAGACATTTCCACAGGTGGTGAGGAGGAGTGTTCCTCACTTTAGAACCTCCGCGCACAGGCCTCTGTGATACAGTGAGGTTTCAGCAGAGACCCCAGAGAGCTGGAGAATGTTTGACAGCAGAGCATTCCAAGAGGAGGACCACAGGGAGACCATGCTGGAGTGGGCACAGCTCAGCACATTCTAGGAATAGAGAGGACATGAGACATGTAGGAAAGAGAAGCATGGGCAGTCGGCAGGGGGCCAGGCCAGCAGAGCAGTGGGGGATGAGGCTAGCAGAGCAGTAGGGGGCCAGCCCAGCAGAGCAGCAGGGAGTCAGGTCAGGCCTGTGGGGTGTGGTGGAAACCTTATCAGAAGGTGGTTAGCAGGGAATGGCACAGATGGATTTCCCTGTGAAGGGCTCCCTCTGGGTTCTAGGTCAAAAATAGTCTGCATTACACAGGCAGGAGGAGAAGCTCAAACTAATTCGGAGGCAAGAGAGAGATTAGGGCAGTTTGGATCGGAGCCTATCAATGGAAGTGGTGAGGATTTCAAATTCTGGATTTATTTTGAAAAGAGTCTGCTGAGATTTGCCACATGAGCAGAAAGAAATGCAACATGATGCACTTCCTGGTCTCTGGCTTGGGAAACTGCAAAGAGGGATTCTCATCCCCTGAGACGCAGGTGGCAGTTCTGTGTAGCAACAGAGGAATAAGGTATTGGTTTCGGATAGGTTATGTGTTGATGCCTATTGAATACCCAACAAAAGCTGTCAGGTAGACAGATTGGGAAGTTTGGTGTTCAGTGGAGGGACGCTGAAATATATACTCAAGATTACAGAAGTTATTTAAAGCAACAAGATGGGAAGAACAGCAAAGGAGTAGTGTATCTGTAGAGAAAAGGAAAGGGCTAAGGGAGAGACCTGGGCTGCTCCAGCATTGGGTACTGCCTCCAGGAGGACTGCCCCAGAGGGGACTTGGAAGAGCCCAGGGCTTGTGGCTCCCAAACCTGTTTCAAATAAATTGACTCCACTTTTTGTGGAAAGACACATGGCATAGTGGTTCTACCCACGTTGGACCCAGACTGCTTGGGTTCAATTGCATCTTCTACCACTCACAAGTCTTGTAGCTTTCAGCAGGACAGTTAACACCTTAGTGCATTGGTTTTTTCCATCTATAAATTGAGAATAATAATGCTACCTTCCTAAACTTGTAGATTTATTATGAAGATTATACAATTTAAATATCTTAGCAAAGGGTCAGACACAAAATGTGCATTAAAAAAGTGTTAGATGTTATTATCTATTTTATACCTTGGGGTTATAAATAAATTCCCATTGGAACAAATAAGTTGACTACTCTAAAGAACTTTATTTATAAAAATGAGTAGTATACCCTTTATAACCACGGTTTTAAGTAAAAACAAAGTATTAAGTGTTCATAATTATGCATTAACATTGGGAGGTAAAAGAGAGCATCTTAATAGTAATTATGGCCAAAAAACCACAAAAAATGTTATAGAACATAAATGTCTCCATTGGAGAATTTTATTATTTGCTGAAAGCAGGGAAAATGAACATTGTAGACGTATACAGCAGAAAACTATCCCACTGGCAAAACTCTCAGTTGAGTTTCCTTTAGTATAAACTCTAATAAACATGTAAATGAGCCCAGTTAGAATATTCTGTTTCTGACTACTAAAAGCTTTTATACAGTAGTGTCTACAAGCTAGTTACTCCTTTGTTATTTCTTTATTGAACAAGCAATTTTCCACTGCAAACCTAGGCTTGCGCAGATGCATTTTCCTGAACTGTAGGATCAGGGAGCAGAGTGGAAAGCTCTGATAGGCCATGCAGATAAGGAAATTTACTACAGAGTAACTGCACGCCTTGTTCAAGTTTGCAGGCAGAACTGAGACAGAGCCTAGCTCCCACGTTCTCACATTTAAACAGCAGGGCATTGCCTCCTCAGCCCAGGTCTGCCTCCCAACTAAAACGTTGGTACTGTTGGTATGAAGCAGATCTTCTATCAACAAAAGGAACGACGTGGTGGTGTGAGATCCTGCCAGGGTTTTTATTCTGGTTTAGAGTGTGCACATGGAGTGTGCTCACTCTAACACTCTGAATAAGACTTCAAATCCAAGCCCTGCTTATTAGGAGCATATCTGTCATGAGACTTGTGCACTGGGCCACTTGGAAAGACCACCCCCCACCCCCAAATATTGGTAAGTCTAATTCCCACCAAGTGGCTGTTTTGAAAACTGAGTATCTGTCTGTCTTGGGTAGGCTTTTGCAGGTACTGCTGGAAAGCTCTAAGTCTCTAAATATTTGTGATGGGTGAAAAGTTGCAATCAAGAAGATAATTGCTACCTGAGCCTGTTTTTCCCTTTCCAGTGATATTAAAAGACATCTGTAAGAAAAATTATGTCTTCTATGTTCCAGCACTTTGCACTTTTCACCTCTATCAACCTTATAAGGCAGGAAAAAATTTCCCTGTTTTATGTATCTGGCCCAAGTTCACATACTGAGTCTAAAATAAGAAATCACACTGAGAATTATCTGAATTCAAAATGTTGGCTCTTTTCAACACATAGTATCTACTTCTGAAAATCTGAACTTTCTCATTAGGTTTAATCTGTTAAACTTCTCTATTTTTAAGTGACAATACAAAAGAATCTTTAAATTCTTCTGATAAAGTAATATAATGTGTTAATTTTGATGACAGAGCCAGGTGAAAATGTCTAGATGGTTCAACCAAAATTCAGAGAGAAATTTATGTTAGGGCAAGTCTCTAGTCTCAGGTCCACAATGTGCATATTTTTGCCCCTTTAGATGGAAAACAATATTTACCAATTTTTTTAATTGAAGAATTCCATGTTCACCTCTAGAAGAACACTGCCAATTATGTGAATAGCATTAAAAACTCCAAAGCAAAGCTAACAAAAGTAGCACATTTTTACAAAACTGCAGAAGTTTGATTTAACCAGTGAGAATTTCTTCTTCACACAGATTTTTGTCATCTCTCTCAGCTCCAGAGGCCCCTTAATGACAAATTAGCAAGGTGTTACTGTCTTGAAACTAGCAGACATTTTAGCACATTGACATTCAGCATTGTGACCTGCTTCTTGCTAGACTGCTAATTAATATTTGCACTGGCTGCAGAATTAGCTTGTTTTTTAGACTATTTCACATTCAAAGACTACCTCCAAGGGAAGCAAGTTTTTTCTTGAAAATCCAACTTTAACTTTGTTTTATTAATATTTATAAGAAGAACCACTACAAAGTCTCTACTTTTGCTAGACCATGCAGGCATCTTGCATGTTTTGTACTGTCTCAACTGCACTACAGTCGGGCAAGATAAATAATATTGCCCCGATTTTGTGGTTTGGGAGACTAAGCCTCCAAAGTGCAAATAATTTGCCCAAGAGCATGTCATTGCTGAGGGCTGCAACTGAGATTCAAATCTTCTAATAGAATCCAAAGATGTTATTAAATGGACCAGACCATCATCATCCAGCTGAAGACAATCCACTAGACAGGGGAATAGAAATAAATTCAAACTTCAAGTTATGCACTGCTGCTATGAATGGAGTGTGTGTGCTGTTCCTCCACTCTGAAATTCACATGCTGAAGCCAAAATTCCTAATATGTTGGTATTTAGATGTAGGGCCTATGGGAAGTAATTAGGTCATGAAGGTAGAGTCCAATGAATGGGATCGTGCCCTTATAAGAAGAAATAAGGGAGCTTGCTCTTCTCGACCACCCATCATGTAAAGGTACCACGATAAAACAGCCATCTGCAAACCAGGAGGGGCACCTTCACAAAAGACCAGATCTGCCAGCGCCTTGACCTTGGATTTCCAGCCTCCAGAACTGTGAGAAATAAATTTCTGATGTTTAAGTCACCTAGTCAATAGTATTCAGTTAGAGCAGCATGAACTAAGACGTTGCCTAAGCAGGAGTCCTACATTAGTATAGTTTTCCTGCTCCAAAAAAGAAAAATAATATTTTCTTTGAAACCCAGTGGTTTTACTGGAAGTTATGTTCCTATACCAGTGCTCCCCTGCTATCCCACCAGCATGCAGATATGATCACAAATAGCTTTCAAAACATGAAACAAAAACCACAGCCATTCTGACTAGTTGGTGCTCAGGGCTGAACCAGCTATTAAATATTTTGTATAGCGCTGAAAAAGAACAGGAAGTGCATCTTCCAGTGTTTCTTCGGGAAGACAAGACAGTTTTCTTGATTCAAGACAATATAGTTGAAGATATATGAACATATATTCCATCCACTCACCTATATCTTTGTTGAAAGAGTTTCAAAAGTAAAATCAAATAGATACATATATTTTTATTGATCCTATAAATTTCTTTGCAAAGTTTCCCCAACATTAGCAAATTTTCCGACCTATATAAATTAGTTCCTTCTAAAATACTCTGACTACAAAAATAATATACAAATTCCTATTCTATTTTAAAACTTTGGGATACCAATGGAGTAGGTTTTCATATAAGATCTTCTCCCAGCTCAGGCCTCATTTCCCTTTACATGTCTAATTTCTTCATGGGAAAACAGTAGGCAGAGGATGGTTTTACCTAGCTGAAGTTGGGAGGTCAGAAGACCTGAGTGAAGGGTGCCTCCAATCTGTGGTTATATACAGAAAGCTGGGAGGAAAAGATGGAGTGTTGCAAATTCCAAATTTCATAGAGTCAAAGACCATGTCAGTTTTATCCACTAAACTATACTAAGAACCTAGTACAGTGCCTGGCATACAGAGGAGCTCAGTAAACATGTGTTTCATGGATGCTAAGAAAATATCAAAGTGAAAACAAATATAAGGACTCCAAATCATGTGGTCAATTACAGAGATCCATGACCAGGGGTAAACAGAACAACAAACTGATCAATCAGAAAAGCAGTAAGCAAAGAGCTTCAGGAGAGAGCTAGCAATGCGCAACAATTTAACAGTGTCCGTGCATACAACACTTTATCTCCTCCAAGTAAGACTAAAAAATTTTGGATTCTCTTCCAAAAGGAGAGTGCTGCTTGGGGCAGGAAGGGGAGGTGGAGAAAGAGAGAAGGAAGATGGAAGGAAGGGAGGAAGGGAGGGAGGAAGGGAGGGAGAGAGGGAGGGAAGGGACGGGAAGGGAAGGAAAGGGAAGGGAGGGGGGAAAGGAGAGGGGAGGGGAAGAAATATATAAATGCCTAAACCCAGGTCCTACATTACTATAGTTTTCCTGCTTCAAAATATATACAGAGATATATTTCTACAGACATAGATATAGATGTTTGTGATGGTTAATATTAGGTGTCATCTTGACTGGATTGAAGGATGCCTAGATGGCTGGTAAAGTATTGTTTCTGGGTGTGTCTGTGAGGTTGTTGCCAGAGGAGATGGACATTTGAGTCAGTGGACTGGGAGAGGAAGACCCACCCCTAATGTGGATGCCAATCAGCTGCCAGCTCAGCTAAAATAAACCAGGCGGAGGCAGGTGGGATAAGCTGACTTGCTGAGTCTTCTTTCTTCTTTCTCCCAGGCTGCACACTTCCTCCCTCTCCTCCTGCCCTTGGACATCAGACTCCAGGTTCTTTGGCCTTTGGACTCTTGGACTTTGGACTCTTTTGATGGGGCCTCTTGGGCCTTTGGCCACAGTCTAAAGGATGCACTGCCAGCTTCCCTGCATTTGAGGCTTTTGGACTTGGACTGAACCACCACTGGCTTCTTTCTTCCCCGCTTGCAGATGGCCTACTGTGGGATTTCACCTTGTGATCATGTGAGCCAATTATCCTAACAAAGTCCCTTTCATATGTACATATATCCTATTAGCTCTGTCCCTCTGGAGAACCCTGACCAATACAATGTTGTTTTCTGTCCTAGATGAAAGACATACAGTTCATATAGGCATGTGTCTCTGGAGATAAAGCAAAATCTTATAGTAGTCATATGATTTTGGCAATATTTAGCCACAGCCACATAAATGTTCATCTTCTTTGAGTTGATACTGGGAATTTATCAACTCAAACCTTAGCAGCTTAACAAAATCAAACAAGAGTCAGTTCCGCAGCTGCACAGAGCCCAGTGTGGATCATCGTGGGCTGAGACTCCTCTGGGAGTTCTCCTCCAAGAATCCATCCATTGAGGGGATCCAGCATCCTTTGAGGAGCATCTATCTGCCAGCTTCAGGCTCCCCCAGATGCTCTATAGCCATTCAGCATGGAGAGAGGAGATGGTGTGGAGAATGCCACCGAAAGTTCAAAGAGGCTGTTCCTTCTTCCCATGATCCACTGAGCAACACAAGTCATGTGGTCCTGCCTTAGGACCTTCTAGCCCCAGCTGCCACAGGGCATATGCTTAACATTCAGCTTCAGTTCTACTGGGCCCAAACTAGAACTAGCCTAAGTGGTTAATAATAAATAAAATACTGGCTAAGTTTCCTATTGGATAAGCAAACTGGAGACTTTCTAAAGCTATTACATGGCAATAAAAGATAGATAGCATATATGCATGCTGTCGATGATAGACTGGATACAGAAAATGTGGCACATATATACCATAGAATACAATGCAGCCATAAAAAAAGGATGAGTTCATGTCCTTTGCAAAGACATGAATGAAGCTGGAAACCATCGGCTTCATTCTCAGCAAACTAACACAGGAACAGAAAACCAAACACTGCATATGCTCACTCGTAAGTGGGAGTTGAACAATGAGAACACATGGACACAGGGAGAGGAGCATCACATACCAGGGTCTGTCAGGAAGTGAAGGGCTAGGGGAAGGATAGCATGAGGAGAAATACCTAATGCAGGTGATGGGTTGATGGGTGCAGCGAACTACCATGGCACACATACACCTATATAACAAACCTGTACATTCTGCACATGTATCCTAGAACTTAAAACATAATTTTTTAAAAAGCCTGAAATTAGGCTTGAGATCCTACAGCACTTCCGTGTACTGATACTTCCTTTTTTCAGAAATGAATGGGAGTAATAGATTATGAGGCAATTAGCTTGACCAAGATCACATTGCTACAACAGTAATATTATGTTGCTATAATAATAATAGTGATAGTGATGATTGATGTTTATGATGGTGATAAACTATTTGAAATTTGTAGAAACAAGATATGCAGATTATATAACAAACATGTATTTTTGGACAAAAAACAGAGATCAATCAAATAACTGTTGATTTCTTGTTTTAAGGAAAAGTTCACACTGAGGTTGACGTTTTACCCATTTTCATTTTCATTACTTTTAGTATACAATTAATGCATGGCTTTGTTGGAAAAATAGAAAACAAAAGGAAATGAAAGGGAAAGAAAGGAAAGGAAAGATTATGCTTAAGCCCTTTAGAAACAATGGGGTATTGACATCAACTTGCTTTGACTTCCGTTAACCTAATTGAAACAAGGGGATTTTATGTCCTTATAACAATTTTGGAGCTTGTCTTAAAATTTCCTATAGATTCCCAACAAACATGCTTAGGTCATACAATACAATTGTATGGCATATATGTTCTGTAATATTTTATCAAGTTTTCATGTGAGTAGATAAAATAAGCCGGGCGCGGTGGCTCACGCCTGTAATCCCAGCACTTTGGGAGGCCGAGGCGGGCGGATCACAAGGTCAGGAGATCGAGACCACAGTGAAACCCCGTCTCTACTAAAAATACAAAAAATTAGCCGGGCGCGGTGGTGGGCGCCTGTAGTCCCAGCTACTCAGGAGGCTGAGGCAGGAGAATGGCGTGAA
>NC_037681.1:27094719-27220456 GCF_003255815.1 Theropithecus gelada | reverse complement strand
TTTTTTTTTTTTTTTTTTTTTTTTTTTTTTTTTTTTTTTTTTGAGACTGAGTCTGGCTCTGTCGCCCAGGCTGGAGTGCAGTGGCCGGATCTCAGCTCACTGCAAGCTCCGCCTCCCGGGTTCACGCCATTCTCCTGCCTCAGCCTCCGGAGTAGCTGGGACCACAGGCGCCCGCCACCTCGCCCGGCTAGTTTTTTGTATTTTTTAGTAGAGACGGGGTTTCACCGTGTTAGCCAGGATGGTCTCGATCTCCTGACCTTGTGATCCGCCCGTCTCAGCCTCCCAAAGTGCTGGGATTACAGGCTTGAGCCACCGCGCCCGGCTAACATCAACTTTAAAAAGGCAGATTAGTAGGAGAAAAGGCATACAAAACTTAATTTTAATGTGCATAGCATGGGGGAATCACAACAGAATGGTTATCCAATAACCCAACGGGTACAGAAGCTTATATTCCCCTTTGCATAAGGGGAGGAGGAGATGGGGAATGGGCACTTTTTTTGAGCAGCAGCAAATGATTATTATGGAGAATAAATGGACAGAAATTAACTTGTAAATGATTCTGTTTTTGTAATTTCAATGAGCCAGGGACATGGAAACCAAGTGCTTTTGCATTCCTCAGTCTTCTTTTCCCAGATAGACAATGAGATTTCAGGAAGGAGAAATAGGCAATTGTCTTTCTTTTGGAAGGAGGCTTTCTTTACCAGATAAGGACATTACAGGAGTCTCTCCATCCCTCCATGTGCTTCCTAGGGTTGTGGGTGAATAAGACAGTGTTAGAAGGACCTTGATTCTGAAACAGCATGTCAGGCCTTTCAACATGGGAAAGCACCATTTCTGAGGTATCACCTTCTGAGCTCCAACAATAATTAACTGACTTAATACCAAGGCACAGAGTAATCCCTGTATGAGTTGTTCTCATTACTCAATGTGTTCTTCCTGCCCACTGCACAGACAAAACCAATTCACTGAGACCGTGGTACTGAAGTGAAGAAGGAGTTTAATTAATGCTAGGCCAGCCACATGGAAGAACTGGAGTTTATTACTCAAATCAGCCTTTCTAAGAATTCAGAGGTTGGGTTTTTGTAGCTAATTTGGTAGACAAGGTGTTGCTGATTGGCTGGGAGTGCAGTCATGGGGTGTGGAAAATGGTCCTCACGTGCTGAGGTCCTCAGGAGACCACAGGACTGGTTGAGTCGTGAGTCACAGGTTCGTAGTTAATTCCTAGAAGCAAAAATCATGGAGTTGATTGCTAGAATGTAGAAATCTAAAAAATATCTCAAAATACCAATCTTAGGTTCTACAATGGTGACGTTATCTATAGGAGCAACTGGGGAAGTCGCAGATCGCGTGACCTCTGGCCACGTGACTCCTGAGCAGTAAGGGATTATAGAAACCATGCCTACACTTGAGCAGAACTCAGGCCTCTCCCGTAATCCTAATCTCATGGCCTTTTGTTAGTTTTCACTCACTGAGAAAGGAGGGGGTTAGTTTTAGGGAGGGACTATTTTCCTTGCATCCAAGTTAAACTATCAACTAAATTCCTCCCATGGTTATCTTGGCCTATGCCCAGGAGTGAGCGAGGACAGCCAGCCTGTAAGGCTAGAAGCGAGAGGGAGTCAGCCGTGCTAGACCTCTGTCCTGTCATCATCTTCACATGCAAAGGCAGTTTCAGTCTGAGGAGTTTCCAAGCCATGAGTGCAACTGTTGGAATCAACGCCCATGTCTTTCTGTTTCTCATCAGAGAGGCTGAGACAACTTCAGGGTAGGGGCAGTGTTTGAAAAGGCCCTTGAAGGATCCTTAAGATTGGAAAAGGGGAGATATGGGATGCAGAAAGGGAGTGGGATAATAGGGGACAGGGACTGCAGGGATTTGTGGAGGGTGGTCCTTAGCAAAGCCCAGAGATATGAAAGTGACCTTCAAAGATGTAGGAGTCATCTGTTCTGGTTTGGGTGCAAGAGAGAGGAGAGAGTGGGGGAGCAGGCACCTTTTCTTTTCCTTCTTATTTTCTACTTTGCTTCTTTCTCAGTGTCATGATTTAATATCTCCTGCAAATGTAACCCATCCTCCTAGGTCTTTTGGCTTTAGATTATGAAGGAGGTGAGGAGTGTTTGTGCGGGGTGGGAAACAGAGAGAGCAATGGGACTTGAGAATTTATTCTAAGATCAAGTTGCTTTGGAAGGAGGCATTGGGACAAGGCTCCTGGGCTTCTGCTGTGTAAGTTTTTTTCTGAAAAATAAGTCTTGGCATGGTCAGGGTGTCAGGCCCCTTCAGAGTGTGGCCTTGTGCCTTGTGTAGCTGCTCCTCCCCTGACTGGGCTGCTGCTGTGTGGACCAGGCATGTCCACACATGGGCTGTGGAGGTCTAGTCCTCAGCCTGTGTGTATTAGGTCACCTTTGCACTGCTATGTAGAAACACCTGAGGCTGGGTCATTTATGAAGGAAAGATATTTAATTGGCTTATGATTGTACAGGCTGTATATGGAAAACATAGCACTGGGATTGCTTCTGGGGAAGCCTCAGGAAGCTTAAAATCATGAGGGGAATTGAATAGGGAGCAGTTGCGTCACAGGGCGATACAGGAGCAAGAGAGCATGGGGGAGGTGCCACACACTCGCAAGAACTCACTGACTATTGTGAGGACAGGACCAAGGGGATGTTGCTAAACTATTTACAAGAAATCTATCTCCATGGTCCAATCCCCTCCCACTAGGCCCCACCTCCAATGCTGGGGATTAAAATTCAGCATGAGATTTGGTGGGAACAAGTATTCAAACTATATCACCATGTGAGCTCAGAAGGCCCCTGTGTGGAGCCAGCTGCAGCAGACGCAGACTCCCTGTCCCTGGTCCTTTCCTTGGGCCTTCCCTTCCTTCTTGGCATGTATCCTGCCTGCCTGCTTCCTCCTCACTGTGCTCTCACACAGGACTGTGGGGATGGCTATGCGTCAGGGATGCCTACATGCTGCAGATGTTCATCCCAAACAGAACCCTAGGAACAGTCATGAACAGATGCTTCCTATCTGGGTATTGACCAAGTATAATGACTCAGTTTGTGTATCAACTTGACTGGGCTGAGAGATACCCAGATAGCTGGTAAAACTTTATTTCTGGGTGTTTCTGTGAGGGTGTTTCCAGAAGAGATTCACCTTCGAATTGGTGAACTGTGTAAAGAAGACCCAGGCTCACCAAAGTAGATGGGCATCATCCAATCCGTTGAGGGCCTGGCTAGAGCAAAAAGGAAGAGGTGGGGTGAGTTTGCTCTTTCCGTTTAGGTTAAGTCATCCATCTTCTGTAGTCCTTATGCATTGGAGCTCCTGGTTCTTGGGTCTTCAAACTCAGAGTCTTATACCAGTGTCCCCCCAATTCTCAGGCCTTCAGACTTGACTGATAGTTACACCGTTCCCCCATCCCCCAATCCCCTACCCATTTTGTCAGTACTCAGTACTCTGAGGTAACTCAGACTGAATTACCTCATAATCTCATGAGTCCATTCTAATAATCAATCAGTCTGTCTATCTTTATCTATCCATCCATCTATCTAAATCTTTCTATCTATCTATCTATCTATCTATCTATCTATCTATCTATCTCTATCTATCTATCTATCTATCTATCTATCTATCTATCTATCTATATCTATCTATCTATCTATCTATCTATCTATCTATCTATCTATCTCTATCTATATTTCTATCATCTGTATTAGTCTGTTCTCATGCTGCTAATAAAGACATACCTGAGACTGGGTAATTTATAAAGGAAAGAGGCTTAATTGACTCACAATTTAATTAGCTGGGGAGGTCTCACAATCATGGTGGAAAGCAAGGAGGAGCAAAAGCACATCTTACATGGTGGCAGTCAAGAGGGCATGTGCAGGGGAGCTCCCCTTTATAAAACCATCAGATCTCGTGAGACTTATTCACTATCATGAGAACAGCCTGGGAAAAACCCACCCCCATAATTCAGTTACCTCCCACTGGGTCTCTCCCACAACCCATTGGATTGTTACAATTCAAGGTGAGATTTGAGTGGGGAAACAGAGTCCAACCAAATCATCCTCTATCTTTCCTATTGCTTCTGTTTCTCTGGAGAACACTGACGGACATGCAAAGTTCAAGCTGTATGGATTAAGTCCTCTTAATTGCCTTCATCATGTTTGCCCAGATTGCCTCAACCAATGATTTCATAATCTTTGTTGGTAAATGAGGTAGTCCTTGGCGGGAAGTTTTAGCTTCATTGCCTGAATTTTCTTCTCAAATGGTGTATTGTCCCTTTTGTGGTGTTTGCCACTATTTCAGCTAACTCTTCTTTACATTTTAGAGTTTATACTGTGAGCTTTCACAGTGAGGAGAGGTTCCTCCCTTCTCTGTATCTCTCCTGGGGTCATATTTGTAACTTAGCCTGTGAGAAAACCACCTCTTCTTCCTATAGTACTCTAAATTTTACAAGTGTGTTAACGTCTTCCCCTGGGCAGAAGCATGAGGCAGGGGAGCACAAAATTTTAAGGAGGTACAAAAGGTGGTCCACAGATCCGTGGCCAAGCTTACCAATTTCCCTGCCTTTTCCTGTGTGACTTTACATAGGTGATTTAATTTCACTGTCCTCGTATGTAAAATTAAAACAAAAGCAATTTTACCACCTTGCATTGCAGTGCAGAGCAAGTGAGAGGCTACGTGGAAAACATGCATGCAGGTCAACACACAATGAACCAGCACTGCGCACCGTAGTCCCTTCCCTTCTCCTGCGTCTTCACTGATGTGCCCTAGCGCTTCCTCTGTCTCACTCTCTTTTTCTCTCTGTTTTTTATCAATTTGTTTCTGTACAGCTGAAGAATAATGATAGAGCACTGGTCTACCATTTCATTCAAGTATAAAACCAGAAAATCAGTTCTTACACTGATATACCTATTTCTTATATTGATATGCTGATTTATTACATGTGTTAAATATTTTACAATTTGCAAACGCACTCATTTCTTTGCTTATTCATTGAACTCTTCATTCAACAGAGGGTTTATGTTTGCACTGTGCCTGGCATCTGCTTCCTTACTGTACCCGGCAACACCTTCTGAAGTGCCAGAGTGAGGACGTTCCCTTTGTGTGTGTGGATGCCCAGATGAGGGATGCCTCAAGATCACGCAGGACGTAAGGCCGGCTCTTCTGACTCTTGGTGCGGTGCTCTTTCATCTCTTGCAGGCTTAATGAATCTCAGTTAGTATCAGAGAGCACATTGGTCAGGGAACAAGGGGAAGCTAAGTGCTCTATAAAAAGCTTATGTGCCTCCCAAGGAATCCTCTTTTCATTAGAATGATTTACAGTGGGATTTTCATTCTAAAAACCTGCCAGCTCCTGAATGATATTTGTAAAATGCTTAACCCCATGAGGATTCCTTCTGATACGCAGGAAAAGGTACCATAAATTGTTTTGTTTTCGTTTTCAAATGGGAAGACATGAATTATGTTCTTAGGAGGTATGCCAAACTAAGTGCATAGGAAAATGCATTTATAGTGAACATTTTGACTAGAAAATGCAATAGACGAGAAAGGTTAGTATTTCTCTCTGTCCAGAGTTCCCTGGAGACTGACTGGAGCTCCTGGCTGGGTCATTGGCCAACTAGGCTAATTTCAGGTGGTTTCTGAGCAGGAGGTGCAGTGCCTGAGTGCAGATGGAGCCTGATGGGGCAGGAGGAGGGGAGGTGCTCAGGTGCGTACTCGTACATACCTGCTGTCCGGTCAGAGAAGCCAGGTCTACTAACAACCAAAGAACAACCTTGGCCCCCAAGAGAAGGAAGCAAGGCCCACATGAGAGCCTGGTACAACAGCATGAGAGACAGGGGCCAAGAAAGAAGTAAGGCCAGCATTCTCGGGCTCCTTACCTGGGTGTCTGGCCCGGTGGGCTAAAGTGGCCTTTGCTGCATGCACTTTGCTAAGTGGCTGTTGTGAAATTTGATGGTAACTCATGGGCACAGAATTTAGGACAACCTGTTCCTTTTCTTGGGTGAAGCAGAATTTATTCATGTGCCACTTTGAGAAAACAGAAAAAGCACAAAGATCCCAGAAAAAATGGTTCGTTCTTCCCTAAAGTCTCCGGAAATACTCCGCAAACATGAATCCTAAAGCCATCCTATCAGGGAACTGGATGCACCTCCAGGAGACAGCCCTGCTTCCCAGTCCTAAATGTGATGCTGATGCTTCTCTCCCAGGGAGGAGCTGGGAAAGACCACATTTCCCGAGGTCCACATTTCCACTGATTCTAGACAAATAAGTGGAAGGAATAAGGATGGACGGAGTTACCAGGCCTGGGTTCTCGCCGGGTCTCAGTGCTGTGGGAAGTGAAATCAGTCCTTTATATGGGTCCCCTAGGGGCTGACTGTGGGCTTGATACTGACACATGGTAATTTATTCCACACTAACTCCAATCCCACAAGTTAGGAATTGTTATCCCTGCTGTGCTGTTGGTCGGCTGGACTCAGATCAGTTTCCATACAGCACGTGTTTGACAGGTGGGGGTTACTGGGGAAACTTGCTCAACCCAAGGGTTAGCAAGGAGAGGGGGTGTGACACCCCCTGGGCTCCCACCTCACAGCAGGATGCTGGCCCGGACTCTACAGCATGTGCAGCGTGTGTGGTATGTGTGTGTTGTGTGCATGTGTGGTATGTATATGTGGTCTATGTGTGTGTGGTGTGTGTGTTGTATGTGTGTGTATGGATGTACATATATGTATGTATATATATGCATATATATGTATATAGTGTATATATTATGTCTGTGTGTATAGTGTGTATATTGGGTATGTGTGTATATTGTTGTGTAGAGAGTGTGTGTGTGTGTATTGTGTGTATAGGTTGGTGTGCACACGTGTGCTTGCCAAGGAAGGGGCTGCTCTCCACTGCCCCATCCCCTGGTGCAAGTATAAGGAAGACTGAGTTGCTTGGAGTGAACAGGGAAGGGTCTGCCCCAGGATGCCTCTGGGGAGGGAGCCCAGCTTTGCTGGAGTATTCTGTAACTGGTGACCTTTGGTGAAACGGGGTTCAGGTTGCTCCAGAGCCTGCTCTTCCCTCTTCTCTCCCCTTTCTGTGAAGTTTAAGCTCAGGATAGCCCTCCAGCCAATGCACCCATCTTGCTCAGCCACTGATAAGTCCTTGGCCCACAGGACCACAAGGCCAGGCTCTCCCCGCTGGGCTGGAGAGGACCTTGAGGCTCCCGAGGCAATGCCTGCTATCATGAGTCGAGTGCATGGTGGAGTGAGGGTACACACTCAGGTTTCTCAGATTGCACATTTTACTGTCTTTTCATCATACTATTTTTCTTTCTTCTAGTATCCCTTCTTTAGCAGCCTTTGTTTCTCAGTTCTAAAAAGCGGCTAATGCTGAGTGAACTGTGTCATAGTAAAGTAACTCGGCCGGAACCTTCTCATGAAACTGTTGTCCAAAGGAGAGAGGAAACACACACACACGCGCGCACACACACAGGATGGGGCATGTATTGACTGAGTGCTTTTTACAGCCATACCCTGTACATATTTTATCACAAATAATCTCTACGACAATGTTGAGAGGCATTCGTTCTATTTTATGTAAGAGGAAACTGAAACTAAGAAAGTCAAAGTGACTTCCTCACATATACACAGCCGGTGCCTGCTACCACGCGGAAAGATGATGCCAATCTGGCTGGCAGCCAGAGAGAGAACATCTGCTTTAATAGACAGGAAATGCTGGGATGCCGTGAGAGCTGCCGTAAGAGCCAGGTACTGGAAGCAGCTGTTTCCAGGCGTTGTTGCCTTCCTCAGAGCAATGCGCACAGCTGCTTCTGATGGAAGCCACCCTTGGCAATGGCCCTGTGGTGCATGCAGCAGGCGGAACTGGTACTTGGAGCACTGCCAGTGGAACCACTGAGTGAGCACCACTGAGGAGTGGATTCCGCAGGAGCTGCCCCTTCCATGAACTTTGGGTAAAATGTGCCCCTCAGAGCCACCATGTGTCCCTTCAAGGTAGAGGATGGAGTGCTTAGGCCCATGGCTCCGAGGCCTCTATCCCACCATCTTGTTGGGCTTTGCTAGTGGATGTTTCTCTCCTTAGAGGAGGCAAGAGCTCACTAGTCTTTCAATTGTACGTCTTTCTAAGGAGTGGTACCCTGGTTTTTTATTAGGGCCTCTGGTGGAGTGCAGACCAGGACACTCTGGTAGTGAGCCCTTCCAGCCACACGTGATGGAGTGGAAAGATTCTCAGTGTTGGTGTTTCAATGGCTGCAAACCTGCCTGAACTTCAGTGAAGTCCTTGATGATGCCAGACGTCCATTTCATGTGTATAAAATAAAGGCACTAATGCCTTGCTCACGGGATTTTTGCGAGGAGTAATTGAAATAGTGCATCCAAAGCACCTGATGCAACATTGAGAGATTTGCTTCTTTCTTGGCCAGAAGTCGTCTTCCTTCCCATCCTTCTGCTCTTGGCTTGGAGGCCACATTCTCCAATAATCTTTTCCTCACTCCCAGGTCTAATTTAGGTTCCTGAAGAGTTAGGAATGCTTTTGGTTACAAGTGATGGAAGAGATGAGAAAGAAGAAAGTTATATTTTACAGTCAATTCCACTGTAACAGGATGCAAATGTGTCTAAAATTCCCTACTCTATGCAACACTGGGCAATAAAAACCACAGGGTTGATGGGGAAAAATGGGACTAGGGATACATCATTCTAAATGTTTGTCCATGAAATAAAGAAGAATAGTGACCTAATAAAAAGAGTAGTGTAGTTTTACGCAGGTTAAATGATTAACATATGCACAAATACTACAGAAAACATGGTGCTTAACCTTGAAAAAGGCTTGAAGCTTGCTTGAGAGTGTGGGTACTGGGGTTGCAGCTTGTGCACTGTGGTGAAATGGGGGGAGTAGGAGGCTATGGTCTGAATGTGTGTCCCTCCAGAATTCATATATTGAAACCCTAATCCCCAATGTCATGATATTAGGGAGTGAGGTCTTTGGGAGGTGATTAGATCATGAAAATTTCATGAAGATTCCACCCTCACGAATGGGATGGGTGCCTTTATAAAAGAGGTCCAATGGAGCTTGTCTGCTCCTCCCACTATGTGAGGTCACATAGGAAGGTGGCATCTGTGAGGAACAGACGCTTCCAGACATCAAATCTGCTGGTGCTTTGATCTTAGACTTCCCAGTCTCCAGAACTCGAGCAATAAGTTAATTTTGTTTATAAATTACCCAATCTAAGGTGTTTTGTTACAACAGCCTAAATGGATTAAAACAGTGGGTGATCTGGATTGAGAGGGAAAGTTGTAGCACCAGAGGTGGGTGGTGAGGATCCTAACACGTGGGGTGAACTGGAGTTTGGAAAATGCTGGGGTGTGTGTGCGTGCGCTTGTGCATTCCTAGTCTCAGATCAGCTGCATGCAGTTCTGTGCTCACCTGGCATTTCTTGCAAATGAAATCACACATACGCAAACACAGAATTTGCCTTATTCTCAAATTGTTCCCTAATATCAACCTCGTTGCAAAAAGTGTCAGTGTGAAATCAACATTAGAGCAGAACCACCTGCACCGGCGTGCCCTGGTGCTCTCCCTCCACTCGAGCAGATGATCTTCCCGGGAAAGACAGAACTGACCCTGGGGCAGGTGGTTGATGGCGGTGCCCCACGCGCCTCTGTGTGTTCAGTATCATGAACTACTGCAGTTGACGTGTCTCTGGCAAAGTGCATTTATACAT
Source organism: Theropithecus gelada (assembly GCF_003255815.1). Classification (NCBI taxonomy): domain Eukaryota; kingdom Metazoa; phylum Chordata; class Mammalia; order Primates; family Cercopithecidae; genus Theropithecus; species Theropithecus gelada. The sequence goes on along the minus strand of NC_037681.1, from coordinate 27,210,741 downwards.
TACTTTATTTTAAACTCTGCCAGCCCTCCAAAATGGATAGATACCTTAGAAGTATCCTTGCAGTAAGCCATGGATTGAGATTAATAATAATAATAATAAACAATAATATTGCAAATACAAGTAAACACAAATAAGACAGCTGGTATACGTTCTCCATCTGAAGCAAGTTCTCCACTAGTTATAACCGGGTTAAAATGAAAGTCATCTCATAAGATTTGACAAGGGCACAAACAAAGTTTAATATTATGTGAAATTATTTGAAACAATATTTTCATCCACTATTATTAATTCACTCTCTTTGTGCATAGGACCTTGATGAATTAGCTAAGAAAGTACAAATCCAACACAATTAGTAAGACCTTTAAAACCCAGTGTCCAAACATGAAGACAAACATGTATCACATTTTTGGAAATGCTAAAATTTTTACATGATTCAATCCTATATGTTGCAAAATTCCACTCAACTCAATGGCAATTTTCTAGGTGCCCCCTTTGAGTTTTCTTTCTTAATAGAAAAGAACAAAAAGCAATACCAATTTTAAACACCTTTTCTTCCTATTTTCTGAAACAATTCACAAAACAAGGTGGCACATACAAAATCGTGCCCTTCGCCTTCAAACACTTTTGGAAGATGAACAAAAATATTACTGAAGATTGAAGGGCACCAATGTGTGAATAAATTATTCAGTTTGAGGGGTTTCCTACACAGCTGAATAAAAGTACAGATGTTTCTAACATGCCCAACATTCTGATATTTGCAAAGTTCAGTTCCAATAATGAAATACACAAAGAACAACTTCTTTGTGATCTACAAAAGAAAGACCTATCGGAAAGAAGCTCCATTCTGAACAGCAAAGCATTCATTTAATGAAATAATATTGCAAGGAAAAAATTATAGAAGGCTAATCAGTGATGCTTTGTGCAATTAACAACAACAGTTATAATACAACAAGATCCCATCAGGTATCAGTCGGTCACAGGGTTATTCTTAATAAGGTGTCATTTAAAATGTTGCAATATCTTTTAAAGACATGGGAAATGCATATGAAAATATTTCAAAGCACACATACGTTTGCTGTGGATCACATGGCAAAGTACTCTGAAGAGCTGTCAAATTTAGAAATGAGTTATGAAAATTATTATTATTTGAATGCAAGTGATCCATGGGGGACACAGGTGCTGAGTACTAGTTAACCACAGATGCTACCAACCAGGTATTTTTTAAATTACTAAATTAAATATAAATAAATTCGCACATACAGAAATAATTACCTCAAGTATATAACATCAACTCGTAGGTGATTGATAAACAAGGAATGAGAAAGTGACTGCTTTTTTGAGGGAAGTGTACGCTGTGGAGAGTAAACGGGCAATTCGAAATTAGATGTCTGGAAGTGATTCTATGATAATGTGATTTTATCATCAAAATATGTCATCAATGACAACAAAACTCTCAAATCTGTACGTTGTGAAATTGCACAAAAACATCTTTAATCTATTTTAAATTTTCTAAGATAAGAGTTACAGTGTTTGGAATCCATTTGACAAAATTTTAAAAGTGCCTAATTTCTTAATTTGCTTGCAAGAACAACTCACTTACATTGAAGAAAAAGAAAATTCAGTAGATGTATTTTAGTAACAGCAACAGGTCTAGGTATAATTGTCGAATGGAATTGAAATGTGATACCAAAATATAAAAGGCACGGTTGATAATGCCCTTCTGTTTGGATTTATGTACTTTTGTGATATGCACTTTTCAACTCTGATTTAGTACAAAAAATGAACTGAATTTAGAGCTTCACTTTTATTATATTCCAAAGTGTCAAAGCGACATAAAAAATCATATTTTCTCTTTAAAATTATTGATAAAATGTTTCTTCATTAAAGCACATAATTTGTATTTTTGCTGATGAGCAAAAATTGAAAATTGATTTAAAACCTTATTCATTTTCCCTTATTTCATCCTTTAAGACATTTTTTGTTTTGTTTTGTTTTTGTTTGTTTGTTTGTTTTTCCCTTTTGTTTTGTAAAGCAGTGGTCCTTTTTGGTGGAAGACAATTTTTCCAAGGACAGGGTGGGAGTGGTAGTGGTTTCGGGATGAAACTATTCCTCCTCAGATCATCAGGCATTAGATTCTCATAAGGAGTGCGCAACCTGGATCCCTCGCATGTGCAGTTCACAGTAGGCTACTATGAGAATCCAGTGGTGCTGCTGATCTGACAGGAGGCAGAGCTAAGGCAGTAATGCTCGCCCACCTGCTGCTCGCCTGCTGCTGTGTGGCCCGGTTTCTAACAGGCCACGGACCAGCACCACTTTGTGGCCTGGGGTTGGGAACCCCTGTTGTAATGTATTCATCTTTTTCAGCAGTACATGTATATAATTACATAATTATTAATACATAATTAATTAATACATAATATGAGTAGATTCTTTACGTTCTCAGATTGTCCTACTAAATAAATAATCAGAAAACAAGGGAAACCACTGTTTTAGACAATAAATGAGACCTATTGCAACACAACCTAATCGTATCAGAGAGCCATTGTGAGGACAAAAAGCAAGTGAAAAGGAAACAACCCTTAAGGACATCAGATGTTCTCATCACTATAAACCTGTTTTAAAAAATAGATAAACTTGTAAAATGATCGTGGCATGTTGGCAGTCTGCCAGATAGGATTTCAAAAAATCATTCCTGGGTGTATTTGGAGGAGAAAATAATACTGACACCACCTCAAATTCTGAACCCCAGCATCTGTAAAGACTTTCCTTATATTTTTTACCTTCTTATTCTCCACACATTTTAAAATTCAGATGATTTCATTGTATTTAAAGATGAATCATTCACAGATATATATTTTTAAAAAACCATTAATAACCCTCTCACCTTTACCCCTTTAAAGTACCTCCCTTCTGAGGTCATCAAACAGAAGTTCGCCCGGAGCCCACTGCTGCTGTGTTGGTCACCGTGTGTTCATCTCCCGTGGAGAAGTGTGTCGTGTCAGAGTGTGGGGGGCATTCTGCATTGGCACTGATTGAGCCTGCACTCATCCTGCAGGGCAGTGATCATTGTCTGCATTTTATAGACGCTCAGGTTGAGGCTTGGAGAAGCTGTTTCCAACCCTGTTCTGCCCCATAGGGGAGTGGTGCCAGCCAAGCTTAATCCAGGAGGGAGGGTAGGCACTCTGTTTGTGTTTTTTTGAGATGGAGTCTCACTCTGTCACCAGGCTGGAGTGCAGTGGTGTGATCTCGGCTCACTGCAACCTCCGCCTCCCGGGTTCAGGCAATTCTCCTGCCTCAGCCTCCCGAGCAGCTGGGATTACAGGCACGCACCGCCACACACAGCTAATTTTTGTATTTTTGGTAGAGACGGGGTTTCACCATGTTGGCCAGGATGGTCTTGATCTCCTGACCTCATGATCCACCCGCCTTGGCCTCCCAAAGTGCTGGGATTACAGGCATGAGCCACCACGCCTGGTTGGTACTCTTATCTCATTGTATCGTATCTGTGCTCTGTCTTAACGATCTCTCCTGATCGTGGCGTAATTCTCTGACTCTGAGTTCATGTGTGTCGGCCTGTACTGGTGTTTCCAGGACACTCGTGCAATTGCACACTGTCTTCCTGGTGACATTAGTGTATGTATGCATGTGTGTGAGTGAATGGCTGGAACTGCACATAGGCTGTGACGTAGGTGGTGAGGTGTGTGTATGAAAGAGGGCAGCAGAACGAATCTGCTAAAGCCATGTGCTAGAACTCTGAAGAATAGGTTCAAATCCCAAGTCTGCCACTTAACAGCTTTTGGAACATTTCTGAAATCTCTTTCAGTTTCACTGTTTCTTATCCTTAAATGGGGAAGAAAGTTCCAAAGACACCACTTCACGAGATAATATGAGGATCTAGTGAGATAATGCATATGCGTGTTCAGCAGTGCACCTGGCAACAGGTAAGGGCTCAATAGGAGGCAGCCTACTGGATAATTGATTCATAGCCAACCGTTGACTCACACTCTTGCCATGCATGGTTTCCTTCAGGCTCCAGCAAATTTTTTACAACAAGGTGGTACAATGATGAAAACACCACTCTGCTGTTAGACCACGGATTTCAATCCTTTGTACATCCTAAGAGTTCTGATAATCCAGGAGGCTGCGGACCATGTTTCTCACTCAAATTGCCCTGGTACTGAAATGCATCACATGTAGTGGACACTCAGTTAGGGTTTGTGGGCACACACTGAGTGACTGACTGATTTAATTCTCTGGAAGAGCTATTTTAGGTTATATCTTATGACATTTTTTCATAGTTGTTCATTTTTGGTCAGTAAAAACAGTCATTGTACACGATTTAACCTAGTAATTTATAGGACTCACTAAATAGCTCTCTGAAATAACACACTGTGTGAGATTTTTAAAAGGCGTCAGTAAGTAATTAGTTGAAGACTTGCAGGAACAACAACAACAAAAATACTGCAAACTTTTCCCCAGCCCAAACTTTTATTTCATGGATGAAAACAAAACAAAATAACAGCCCTCTACATAAATCAAGGGATTGCTTGTGTTGATTCAGAGAGATAAGGCCAGGTACAGAAAGATGAAGTCAGATCCTGGATCCAAGTGCTTTGCCTTAAGATTCAGGTCCTTTCCGCCTTAACATTCAGGTTTTTCTAATTTGAAAACAAGCCAATTCACTAATAAGGGTTTTTAAAGCATCCACAATGTGAGGAAAGAGCTATGGGGAGAAGCATAAAGGAAAATACAGAGATCCAACTTGACAACGTGATCAATCAGAAAACCCGGAAGCGAGAATGATCAGTATTCACGGAGCGTTTGGGGAAGAGCCTTGTTGGCGCAGGAGGGCGGGGTCTGCATTGCGCTTACAGGTTTGTACAGAGAGAAAGGGGACATTTAGGGGGAGAGGCACAGTGGAAAGGACATTAGGAATACAGGCAGGGGTTCAAAAGGAAGCTGGGTGGTAACAATACTCCCATTTCTTTCGAGTTCATCAATTAGAATCACTTTCCTGCAAATCTGACTTCACAGGTGATCCGCTTCACAGACGGGGAGGCAGGAACGCCCACGGGGGACTCACCCAACGTCATCAGCCACACGTGGTAGATACAGGGCACGATTTCCCCTCCATCTGTGTGATCCTCAATCCTGTGACATTCCTGCTTCCTTTTCCCCTCTTGAGGTGGGGGAGCTCCCCGCAAATGGAATTTCAGTTGCTTAGATCTTTGAATTGGATGGTACTACCTATGCTCACATTAATTAAGCAATTAAGTGGATGTATTTAATTTTATTTTCCCCTGGAAGATGTAATCACCAGTATCGTTATTGAGGAAGGAGGGGGGGAGAAGGAAACCCCAAACGCAGAAATCATTGCTGAGTTCTGTGCCCACTGCCTTTGATGGGTGTGCTCAGATTTTTTTCATCAAGGTGGTTTTGAATCAGTTGCAGGCCTTCTTTCATGTGGGTAACTATTTAAAGATGTGCTATTCGGGGCAAGCGTTCCTACCAACTCATTTTCTCTCTGTCTTCTCCCATGCGGCTGGGGACCGCGCAGGGGAGCGGGCCGCGGCATTGCGAGGGGTGACCACTGGGTGGCACTGTTGCTCCATGGAGAGCTGCCAACGGCGTCCCGGGGGACGCGGCCACGTTGAGCACAAAAGGTGGGATTTCTAAGGTGTGCACGGTGATGAGTTTCTTAATGAATTTACCTCTTCTATGGAATCTCCCTTTGCAGCGTCTCCCGCCGCCCGAGGCCGGTTTCTGACTGTGGACTCTGGGTTGAGCGCATGGGGTCAGTGCGCGTGGAGCTTGCACTGCCCAGACCCACAGCCCCAGGAGCGGCCACCTCCCGTGTCACCCGGGCGGCGTCCTGACGACATCACTTAGAAGATTAAAAATAAATTGAAGCACATGTCACCTTAAAGGGGGCACAAAAAGGCCATCTGCATGATTTGATGCATCCATGAGAAAGGGCTGCTGGCTTTTGACTTGAACTGTATGGAAAGAGAGGATTTTAAAGCTTATAAGCTGCTAGTATTTCCAAAGGAATGACTATTTTTTTATTATTTAAATTAAAAAAGCACTTCCCTGCTCCCCTGTCCCTACACTTTAATTCTTCTTGGCTTTGATTTGGTCGATATTGTAGTTCAGGCCGCTTTCTGCTCCACTGTGAAGGCCTGCCCGTGGACCGACGCAGGGAGAATCTTGGGGCAGATGGGGGAGCTGGACCGATGTTCCAGCCCAGACCTGGGGGTCTGCAGAACCAGGAGCCCAGGCCAGGCTGGCCTATTAGCCATGACCATCTGTGCACCGTAGCCACCTACTCACAGCATAGCTCAATCTGCAGATCCACCTAGAACTCATTCATTCCTGACTGGTCTTTTGTTTCAAAACCCCGGCAGCCCTGGCCCCTCCCAAGCCTGAAGTCACACACACTCCCATCCTCCCATCAGTCACTTCCTGGCTAATGGGGACTGAGGCCCAATCATTCTCGTTTTTCATGCCTTGTCAGGAGGCCTGAACATAGAGAGAGAGGAAGGGAGAGAGAGAGAGGGCAGCTCTGGAGGAGGCGCAGAGTATGGGCAGATGTCCTCATGAAAAATTTACAAGGAATAATCAGAGGCCCCTTCTCTCCCCTCCGGCCAAAGTCCCCCTAGGCTTGTTGCCTGGGCCGCTGTGAGAATATTGGAAAAGGGCCCCCTCGTTTTGAAGGCAATCTGGTTCTCAGGGGTTATTGCCCAGCGTTGATGCACTTGGCTGTCCTCTTGAGACCGGGTTGCAAATGCAGTTCGGGCAAAATTGATGAAGTATCAGTTAATCTGAGGCTGACAGTTTAGAGAGGTCACAGCTGCAAGGGGCTGCCAGGGTCTCCCAGAGACAGGACTAAGAAGAGTTAAAGCCAAGGAGGCTCCGGTGAAATGACGCATTCATCTTCTCCGCCTGTGCGTTTCTCAAACATTGCTGCCTGCCGGGATCCCTGAGCCTTGCTCCAGGTGAGCAGTGTGAATGGGGAGGCTTTCACCGTGGTGCACGCAGTCACACCTCCTCCCAGACAAATCCAAACCCACATGCCTGGTGCTCCTGGCTCCTTGGGAAGGAAGGAGGAGGGAGCTGCTGCTCCAATTGAAACAGGCAGTTAGGTCTCCTCTGCAAATCCCCTTGTTCTCATTGGCACTGTGAGTGTTGCCTGCTCATTCCTCCGTTTCCCGCTAGGGGAAGGTCATCTAGGTAAGAGATGTGTCCACACAGGGTGGGCTCTGAGCTGCTCAGAAGGAACTTTGCAGAAGTGGTGAACCGTTGACTCACACTCTTCCCGTGCATGGTTTCCTTCAGGATCCAGCAAATTTTTTACAACAAGGTGGTACAATGAGAAAAACATCATTCTGCTGTTAGACCATGGACTTCAATCCTTGTGCATCCTAAGAGTTCTGATAGTCCAAGAGGCTGGGGGCTATGGCCGTGTTTCTCACTCGAATTGCCCCGGTACTGAAATGCATCATGTGTAGGGGAGACTCAGTGTTTGTGGGTACACACTGAGTGACTACAACTGAGTGATTTCAGAGAGAGAGAAGGGATGCAAATGCCCTTGTCTTGAGTTGTTTTCTAGGGGACATGCTCAGGGCTCGGGGACCCACCCAGTCATCTCACCGCCTGGAGAGGCGGCTGCTTGGCCATGTTATCTTCCTGTCTTCTAAATTAGGGTGCGGCTTTAGGTTTAGATTCATAAATAATAGGGTTTTATGGGATAAGAAGCAGAAAGGGCTTTGTGTTGATCAGCCCTGGGTTGGGTCCTGGCTTCCCTAAGCTTTGAGAATGATTTTATCATTACCACCGCCTGCTTATGGGAAAACAGGGCAGGAGCTAGTCATAGAGTCCCCGTGACAAAGTGGCAGGTGGATGGCTGCGCCAGGGGTCTAACCTGCCCTGTCACACTCCGTTCCCCCTTCCTTTCAGTGACAAGAATGCAAGTAATAGTGGTGAGAATCACGTGCTCAGCTGTGCTGCGCTGAGCATTTCACGTGCATGAACTCACCTCTCCCTGCCAACCTGTGAGAAAGGTATCATTATTGTCGTTATTAGTATTATTATTACCGTATTATCTCTGCTTACGGACAGAGAGATTGAGGCGTGGTAAGCAGGTGGTCAAATCCACCTTCTGCTCCTGTGAGGTTTCTGCTGTTCCCAGGTGCGAGGGGACGGTGCGTGGTGGATGGGTGGGGTCTTACAATGCAAAACTGCTGATTTCTACATCCCAAAAAAATCATGAATATGAAGGATTATAGCCAGATTGAAACTATGATTCATTTCAGTAAGAAAAAGTGCATCTATTAACAGAAAGTCAAGTACTTTTCCCCAAAATCACATGGGAAAAGTGTGCAAATACAGAACAGCCCTTCTAGGAAGGAATTATTTTCTCCGAGACAGGAAATTGTTGTACATTCAGACACACCATAAATACACGTCTAGTTTGTACGCGGCAACTCCAGAGTCTGAGGCTCTTCCTTCCTGGCCCTAGAATGGCGAATGGCGTCTGCCGCGCTGTGGGCTTCCTGCTGAGGCAGGCGCTGAGGCGGTGGGAAGCCGAGGCCGCGATTTAGCTTCATCACGGTGGCAGAAGATGCGCTGTTCCAGGGGCCTGGATGGGAGCACCCCGGGAGCCTGCGTCTCCCCTCCTCGGCCCTGCGGGGCAGCTGAACCTTGGCGCACAGGACAGGTGCTGACGGACCGCTGGGTGCCCACCTCCCTGCACCCCTCCTGCCGGGGTCCCTGCCAAGCAGCCTGGGCACTGCCGTCTGGAAGAGGCGCTGGGCCGGTTCTACACCGTGTTCCCTTGCTCCAGGCGGAAAGGTCCGTCCAGGCCTCTCACGCCATCGTGGACAGAAGCCAAGTCTCATGGCATGAGATTCAACCAAAGAGAATCTCCTGGAGCTTCTTTTTCTCATTTATTGACGCATGCAACTCACATGCACCATCCATAAACGTGTGTATGTATATACCACACACATAAACACACACGTGTGTATGTATATACCACACACGTAAACACACATATGCCACACACGTGCACACAACACACAGACACAATGAATACACATACACCACACACATAAACACACACGTGTGTATATACCACACATGTGCACACAACACACAGACACAATGAATACACATACACCACACACATAAACACACACGTGTGTATGTATATACCACACATGTAAACACACATATGCCACACATGTGCACACAACACACACACACACAAAATGAATACACATACACCACACACATAAACACACACGTGTGTATATACCACACACGTGCACACAACACAGACACAATGAATACACATACACCACACACATAAACACACACGTGTGTATGTATATACCACACATGTAAATACACATATGCCACACACGTGCACATGACACACACACAATGAATACACATACACCACACACATAAACACACACGTGTGTATGTCTATCCCACACATGTAAACACACATATGCCACACACGTGCACATGACACACACAAAAATGAATACACATACACCACACACATAAGCACAAAGATATCACATACATACACACAACATGTAATGCACAAACATGCATACACAGATTCCATACACAGAAACACACAGACACCACACATATGCACACACAGACATGCATACACACACCACACATAAACACACAAATGCCACACACACCACACACCACACACAAACATGCAAACACATACACCACACACATAAACACAATACCACACACATACACAGACACTAACACACACACTGCACAAACATGCACACACATACATGACAGATGTAAACACACAGATACATACACACACACCAACACCCACACTATACACACATAATCACATGTGTCATATGCAACACACACTACACAGACTTATATTCCACACAACACACACACACCCACATTCAACACACACACATGCTCACACCCCTTCCCACACAACCCAGCACACACACACATACATTCAACACACACATGTTCACACCCCTTCCCACACAACCCATCCAACACATACCCACATTCAACACACACACATGCTCACACCCCTTCCCACACAACCTCAACACACACACACATCCATGCCCCCACATACGTCTTTTTATGGTAGTTATTTCTTGTAAGTAAAATGCTTGTATAATGTCAGTGTATTATTTTCCATAGCATGACCTAAACTTGTCCAACCTGCGGCCTATGTGGCCCGGGGTGGCTTTGAATGCAGCCCAACCCAAATTTGAAAACTTTTTTCAAACATTATGAGATTTCTTAGCTATTATTTTCTTTAGCTCATCAGCTATTGTTAGAGTGTTGTATTTTATGTGTGGCCCAAGACAATAATTCTTCTTCCAATGTGGCCCAGGGAAGCCAAAAGACTGGACACCCCAGACTTAGTGGTTCTCATCCTGGGTGATTTTGCCCCTTGAGGTAGCTGGAAAGTCTGGAGACATTTTTGGCGGTCACAGCTGGTGGGGGCTCTTGGCATCTAAGGGTAGAGCCAGGGTTTGGGGTATTTGTAGCACCCTAAAGACTTGATGCCTCCCCAACACCAAAGAACCCTCTGAGCCCATAGTGTGGAGACCCAGAAACCCGAATGCAATTTCCTAGTAAAAGAAAACGGAAATGAAAATGACAGAACTGTCCCGTGTCTTCTGTCTTCTCCATGCAGCCGTCTGGATGGAGCCACTCGAAATTCCGAGTCTAGGCCTTGCACTGATTTCTCCCCCTGATATCTGGGAAGCCATTTCACTGTTTAAAACCAGAGATGCTAAGTGGCAGCTGCCACCAATTGGAAGGGGACAGGAGAAAGGCATTTTTATGAAGATCTGTGTGCCGTGGATGCTGCAGGTGGAGACCTCTGCAGTTTGTCCAGCAACCGCCTGCCAGAGACGGGCCAGAGAAGGGCCAAGCCCACCCCCAGTCTCCATCCCCAGTCCGCACCCCAGTCCGTGCTTGTGGGAAAGCCAGGGAGCAGGTCATGTGTGTAATTCCAGGAACTATTGCATGGCGAAGCCTACATGCCCTCGAAACCCGGGCACCTCCCTGGCCCCACAACTGCTTCACACAATCCTTGTGTTTCTATACGTTCTATGTGTAGTTTTGGGAAAGAATCTGTAAGTGATGTCTGAAGCAAGTTTCTGAATGTTCATGCTGTAATACGTGGCCGGGAGTACGCTGGTTTCTCATCTCTGATCCTACGACACAAGGGCAGGTACTGGGAGAGTGAACTGTTTCCCTGGCCAGGGACCCAGCACCACTTGGGGCATCAGAAGGAAGCCCTCTGGTCTTGGCCAAGGAGAAGCTTGCACTGTGTTACTAGGAATGTCCTGTGTGAATCCATCCTCTGTGATTCCACGACTTTGTATGACTTGCATGGTGCTTCCAAGGATGTAGGGGCTGAAGGGTGGGGCATGTTCTGTGCACTTTTGCCACGGGAAAGCTGGCTTTTGGGAAATGCCCTCGCCCCACAGTTGCTCCCAGAAGCCATACTGGGGGAAGGGCCTGGGGAATGATCCCAGAGCGTCAGGTTGCCTTGTTTCATCCTGATGGGGATTTGGGGAAGGGCGAGTGACACCATCATGGCTGGGTGCACCCACACTGCCTGTCTGCCCGGCTATTTAGAAGCAATATTAGCTAGGGCTATAGTTTTTTTTGTTTGTTTGTTTTAATCAGTAAAAATGAGTTCCTAACTTTAGTTCAGAGCCTTAGTTAGGTTTCAGTTTCAGATAACTCTTTTAAAAAAGGGAATATGTTAGAAGGCCCACAAGTGGCCCTTAATGATTTTGAATTAGTGTTAGAACGAGACACCTGATGGCGGTGATTCTGAGTGGAGACCCTGGGCCAGCGTCCCCAGCACCACCTGGGAACCTGTAAGAAGCGCAACTTCTGGGCTACACCCTAGAGCTGCCTTTACATTTTACAACTCTTCAAACCCCGCGTGTTCTCATTCATAAGTGGGAGTTGAACAATGAGAACACGTGGACACAGAGAGGGGAACATCACACACTGGGGCCTGTCGGGGGGTACGGAACAAGGGGAGGGATAGCATTAGGAGAAACACCTAATGTAGATGACGGGTTGATGGGTGCAGCAAACCACCATGGCATGTGTATACCTATGTCACAAACCTGCACATTTTGCACATATATCCCAGAACTTAAAGTGTAATAAAAAAATTTTTATAACTCTTCCAGCAGTTTCTATCCATACCACATAGAGTTTTTGTTTTGGTTTGGTTTTGCTTAATTTTCACAAGCCTACAGTTGAAAGTGAAATGAGATGAGGTTAGTGAAAAGAGGCAGGAACTCTGGAACCTTAAGGTCCTGCAACTTCAAATTTGTTACTGGCCATAACCTGGCTGCCATTTTGGTTTTGTCTAAATGAAAGCAATGACCAGTTAGCGTTGTATAAGATATAAACATTTAAAATATTTAAAATTCCCTAATCTTTCAGAAAGGTAAATTGAGACAAAGAAAGGTCAGGGGTTCTCCTGGGACCACCTGTTGTCCCCAGATCAGACAAAATTCCAGTCTTCTGAATTCCTGTGGCAACGTTGTGTTTGCATCACTGCATCTTGATCCTCTTCCTACTGCAATGTTTTAATTATCTAAAAAATAAGGGCATTAGATATGAGGGATAACATCATGAAGGATTTCCAAATAACTCGGTAGCCAGTGAAGATCACTGTTTGCTTTATTTCAATTGAGAGAGACAGGTCCGTCTTCTACAATGAATGTATTTTACACATTTTTAATATTTCCCTCCCTTATGACACGTTTACCTTAAAAAAAATTTAAAAATGATTGCAGGTGGGCACAGTGGCTAACGCCTGTAATCCTAACACTTTGGGAGGCCGAAGTGGGTGGATCACAAGGTCAGCTGATCGAGACCATCCTGGCTAACACGGTGAAACCCCACCTCTACGAAAAATACAAAAAATTAGCCGGGCATGGTGCCACGTGCCTGTAATCCCAGTTACTTGGGAGGCTAAGGCAGGAGAATAGCTTAAACCCGGGAGGCGGAGCTTGCAGTGAGCCGAGATCTCGCCACTGCACTCTAGCCTGGCCCACAGAGCGAGGCTCCACCTCAAAAAAAAAAAAAAAAGATTTCATAAAGATGGGTTTTCTCTTATCATGCCCAATCTTAACACATGTTTGAAACCGACTCCCATAAAAAGTAGGCTTTGTAATCGAGTCCCAGAAAGTCTGAGGCTGCCTAGGTCTGCCAGATGCTCCTTTTCAGGATCTTGATACTAAACAGGAAAGGAAAGGGCAAGTCCATTTGCCTGAAGGCTTTGAACGGAGTTGGTGGGGGATGCTCCACTGTCCCAGATGGTGGAAGAGAGCTGGGGTCCAAGCCTGGGCGGAGGCCTTTCTGAACTGAGAGGCTTTGTGGTAGGCACAGCCAGACACCATTGGTGGAAATGGATTTGTCATTTTACCTGGTCTAGAAATGAACCCTAAACAAAAATCTTCAAGTGTCAGTAACCTGAGGAGGAAGCCCCTGGGGCCGTTGAAGTGCTTGGTGTTGAAACGTCTATGTTGGAGGGTGAGGCCCCAGCTGTGCCTGTTGGGTTGGTTGATTCTTTTCGCTGATATGCGGTCCTTTCTGGACTTTTCAATGCAGAAAGCAAAGGCTCCTGACTCCAGAGATATCTTTCAGGCAGTGATTTCCTTTAAAAGAAAATAAATAGTTTCAAAATATAGTGAATCAACTTGCATGTGAATAAACCTGGAAAGCACATTAGCCTATATTACCAAGTTGTATTTGAGCACACTCATTTCAGGGAGTAAATTTTTAACATGTGTTCAAGGGTGATAAGAATTGTGCCTATTCTCTGACTGCTCTATGTACATAAATTACAGGATAGTCAGGTATTGACATGGAGATCAGGGGCAGAGCAAACTCAGTTTCATCATGGGCTCATTTGCATGTCAATGCCAGACCAAGGCTGTTTGATTACTCTGCTCTTGTCTGAGATCCCAGGGCAAATACGAACAAACAGAGAGATGTATTTGTGGATCTAGAATTTCTTTCTCTTACTCATATGTATATGCGTATGTATATGTGTGTATAATTTAACAGATGATATATCAGAACATGAGCATTCTAGAACTCTTATTTTATAGTGCATTTTGTGCAGCAGTGACTGTAATGATGGTCTAACATCTGGAGAGCAATGTGAAATAATGAACAAAATGGTTTACGAGGCCTCGGGTAGAATGTCTCCAATTGTATTTGTCAATTCCAAAGGAAAATATCTAAACCATTTCAACTGTATTGATCCGTTTTAGGCCAAATCTTCTTATGTCCCTACTGGCTCTACCGAACCAGATCAACTCAAGGTGCAGCCTCAGTTGGACGCTGTCTCCTTGTGGCCATGCTCCTGGCGAAAGGCATCTTCTTCAGCTGGGACGGTTGTCACCATTCACATTTGGTAGCAAGTGAGAAAACAGATTCGTCCTTTAATTGGACGAGCACTGTTGACAGGGTGACAGATTTGCTGACTGTCTAAAGTGCACATCTGGTGTTTTTCATTGCCTGGCATCCCTTCCCATCCTCTTCTGGACACAGCGCTTTGCTCCTAAGGAGCGATGTCTCTTCCACTCCATAGTGTGGTCCAAGATTGGCCGTTCCTTGTTTCCCGTCTTCCTGGCTGGAGTGGTGAACACAGGGGCAAGCGTAGGCCCCAGGGGGATAGTACTGTGATTTCACATGTAGACTCTGGGAGGAAGACCATCTCTTTTTCTAGATTCACCAGGCTGAGATGATGAACCCTGGATCTTTTTGTGGTCATGCGTCATCCTTCCCTGCTGCACAAAAGAAGACTGTCCGAATTATCAGAAAATAGTATCAGCCCATTGAAAGAACGGATGCTGAGAGATACGGAGAAAATTTTGACTGGGTCACTGGAATCCCTCGACTCTGGAAGTCAGCGCCAGCTTTAAACTTCCCACTTAGTCTGAGTGAATAAATTCTCTTTTTGGCTTAAGCTAGTTTGGGTTGTGCTGGGCACTTGCTACTGAAATAATTCAGGATAATATACCATGTTACAGTATCACTAATTGTTGTGCATGTCATGTTTATGACACTATTTAAAATCATCAACTCTAAGTACATTGTGGGCATTTCTAGAAACCTCTAGAAGAAATCAATAGCAAATTTTCCCATCTCTTTCTTCCCTTCTCTTCCTTTTTTCTTGTGGTGGATATCAGAATATTGTCTGCAAATATCACCAGCACTCACCACCCAATTCAAATCCATCTACTTAGAAATATGTGTTCTTTTTAATGTAGGATTTTTTTTTTTTTTTTTTTTGAGGCAGAGTCTCGCTCTGTCTCCCAGGCTGGAGTGCAGTGGCCTGGTCTCGGCTCGCTGCAAGCTCCACTTCCCGGGTTCATGCTGTTCTCCTGCCTCAGCCTCCCGAGTAGCTGGGACTACAGGCAGCTGCCACCATGCCCAGCTAATGTTTTGTATTTTTAGTAGAGACGGGGTTTCACTGTGTGAGCCAGGATGGTTTCGATCTCCCGACCTCATGATCCAGCCGTCTCGGCCTCCCAAAGTGCTAGGATTACAGGCGTGAGCCACGGCGCCTGGCCTAATGCAGGATTTTTAAAGATACAAAGAGAGTGTATTACAAAAAAATAAGCCACGGTATATTAAGTCATTCATTTAAGGATTTTACAAATGCACACAGTAAAAAGCTGTTGTAAGATCTGAGTTTTTTCAGTTGGTATTATGTCAGGGTGCCCCTAGAATGCCTAAGTCCCGCCTTGGCTCAGCCACTGCCCCTAAACCTGAGGAGGCTGAGAGATGCACCTCACCCCTCCAGTACTACAGCCGCCTTCACGTCGGAGTCACACCTCAGTGCAGGAGCAGAGTAAACTGAAGAATTTACTTTCCTTTTGTTAGTTTAGTGTTTTTTTTCCCCCGCTAAAAGCACTGAGTGCCTACCGCTGAGTATTGCTATGCTAAATTTAAAATTGAGTATTTTCACCTTGGATGATGTAAATTATATGCTTTTGAAAAGTGCCATCTGAATTGCATTTCTGCTTAAATCTATTTTTCCCTTTATATTTGTTACACTTACAATCATTCATGAAAGTGTTCAGGGTTCTTGCAAGGTTGTGTGTTTGTCAGAATGACGAAACTCTGTCTAGTATCTGTCCGTGTGTTGTATACACGTTCTACCTCAATTAGAAACAACACAACAAGAGCAACTACAAATGCACACTTAGGGGCCACGTGTCCTCTCACCCAAGTGCATCTATAAGAGAATGTGCAGCTGGCTTCTTTAATGAAGTCACCCACAGCTTCTGGGTTTGGGAATCGAGGGAGGCATGTCATCGGGCCCTTCGCAGCTCTCCTCTGACCCCTGTCTTTGGAGGCTCCGTCTTCTCTCATGAATACACTGTAACTTAAACCATTGCTTCCTAAGAGCCTTGCAGTCAGTGAAACACCTATCTAGACCTCAGCAAGATTCCAAATTAGTCCATGGCATATACTAGGAAACCATCAGAGGGAAAATGTTTAGTGAGCGTTGGAGAATTAAAAATCTTTTTTTCTTTGTCCTCTGTATCAGTCAGGGTTCTCTAGGGGGACAGAGCTAATGGGATACATGTGTATATAAAGGGGAGTTTATGAAGGAGTGTTGACTCACACGATCACAAAGTGAAGTCCCACAATAGGATGTCTGCAACCTCAGGAGCCGGGAAGCCAGTCCAAGTCCCAAAATCTCAAAAGGAAGGAGACTGACAGTGCAACCTTCAGTCTGTGGTCTACAGCCCAAGAGCCCCTGGCAAACCACTGGTGGAAGTCCAAGAGTCCAAAAACTGAAGGACTTGGAGTCCCATGTTTGAGAGCAGGAAGGATCCAGCACGGGAGAAAGATCAGGCCGGAAAAGTTAGCTAGTCTAGTCCTTCCACGTTCCTCTGCCCGCTTTTATCCTAGTTGCGCTGGCAGTTGATTAGATGGTGCCCACCCAGACGGAGGGAGGGTCTGCCTCTCCCAGTCCACTGACTCAAATGTTCATCTCCTTTGGCAGCACCCTCACGGACACACCCAGGAACAATACTTTGCATCCTTCAGTCCAATTAAGTTGATACTCAGTATTAACCATCGCAGTCTTGTCTTCCTTCTTCTCATTGCTTGAGCATTGTTCATGAGGCTTTAGAGTCCTCTGTCTTTCAATATCTATGAGGTTAGGCAACCTGGTGATTATTTGCAGCCATTGTAGTCTTGAGACATGCTTTTCCTTCCTTCACTTGTTTATGTAGGTGCTGTACCTGCAATGCTACTGAGAACCAAGGAAAGAATTTTTGCCACACCTGCTGTGTGTGGCACAGTAGACTCTTAGCTTTTCTAGACATCTAAGTGTAGGTAGATGTGTAGGTAGACATCTAAGGTAGCTAAGTGTAGGTAGACATCTAAGGTAGCTAGATGTCTAAGGGCTTATGGGTGGATGCTAAGCTCCAAGAACTCAAATGCTGACAAGCAGAATATAGAGAAGACTTCAGATAACTAATCTTTCTACATGGGGAACAAGTTGCCGAGTCTCTTCTGTTGCATTTATGATTGGAGTAAGGAGGGTCCCAAAACTGGGGGAATATTAGGAAGTATTGTGCAAGGGAAAGAGATTATTGGAAACTATTGATGTGGTGGACAAATATGTCCACCTTTAAGAAAAGTGTGAAGCTTCACGTTGCCTGTCCCTCAAACAGCTCTTGGGTATTGCTAGGATAAGAATATCTTGCAAATCTACAACCAGATTGGCTGTGGCCTTTATGGGTTGCCCTGCAGTTTAGATACAGTGCCCCAGCAGGGGTCCAGGGTGAGTCAACCATGAACATTATGTCTGTGAAAACCTAGCCTCTACTATAAGAGCAAGATTAGAAAGATGGCTTATTTTTTAAGTAGATAAGCAAGACCACTTCGCAGACATTGAAATAATCTGACAGGGCAATTTAGTCTGCAGAATCAAATCCTTTGAAAAGGAGATCCTGAAAGGAGCTTCAGGTAAAAAGACCCCAAATCTGAATATCGTCAATGGTATAGAGATGGACGTATCAGCCAAATTAAACGTGCTCAATGCATCTGCCTTTCTCAGAACACAGTGCAGCATGAGCAGGAGAGGCTGTACAGAACCTGGAAGGTAGATGTGGGACAGAGGTGAGTTCCTGAACGGTATGCATGGATTGGTGAGTGGAGGGCAGAGCCTGAATGGAAGCTTGAGGCCCGTTAGCCTGAGGAACTGCCCTCCTGGGGCTCTCATGGTGGTGCTTTTATTGTTGGATGGGAAAATCTACCAAATGCAGATATGAGAATTACAGTTTGCTGCTTCCAGCATTTCTTATTTTCAAGTGAGGTCCATATTATGAAAGTCTTTTTTTTTTTTTGAGACGGAGTCTCGCTCTGTCTCCCAGGCTGGAGTGCAGTGGCCGGATCTCAGCTCACTGCAAGCTCCGCCTCCCGGGTTCACGCCATTCTCCGGCCTCAGCCTCCCGAGTAGCTGGGACTACAGGCGCCCGCCACCGCGCCCATCTAATATTTTGTATTTTTAGTAGAGACGGGGTTTCACTGTGGTCTCGGTCTCCTGACCTCGTGATCCGCCCGCCTCGGCCTTCCAAAGTGCTGGGATTACAGGCGTGAGCCACCGCGCCCGGCCTATGAAAGTCTTTGAAAGAGGGGAGGAACTTGCTGGAAAAGTGTCATTATTTTTTAATGTTTATTCTAATTTATTACTAATCATGTGGCTCAAATTCAAATTTATATGAGCCTCAAATTCAGCAGAGATGGCCAGAGGTTCAGATGAAATAAAGTTTTTCAGAGAATGGAGTGTGAATGGGTAGCTTCCTCCACATCTATAGTGTATTAGTTTACTATTGCAGCTGTAACAAAGTACTACAAACCTAGCAGTTGAAGCAACACAAATGCATTATCTTAGTAGTTCTGTAGCATAGAAATAGGGCACTGGTCACACTCAGCTAAAATCAAAGGGTTGGTACAGCCGTGTCCCATTCTGGAGGCTCTGTGGAGACACTTTCCCACCTTTTCTAGCTGCTAGAGGTCACCCATATTCCTGGGCTCCTGGGCCCCTTTGTTTGTCTCCAAAGCCATCAAGCTGCAGCTCTCAGAGCCTTTCTTGGGTAGTCACATTTCCCATTGCTCTCACCCTCTGCCTCCCTCTTCTACATTTAAGGGCCCTTGGGACTGCAATGGCCTCACCTGGATAGTCCAGAACGACCTCCCTATTTTAACGTCAGCTGATCTGCATCCTTGATTCCACCTGCAACCGGAATTCTGCTTTGCTGTGTACCAACCTCTTCACAATTTCTGGGGATTAGGACGTGGGCACCTGTGGGAGGGGCATGACTCCGTTGACCACATCCATTCTGGAAATCTACGGGGAGGTGAGCAGATCAAGGCAGAACAGGGCCTTTCAACAGCTTCCCAGCTGTGGACTCGAGGGCCGGGCTTTCCAGTGACCTGTGCCATTTTGAAACCCATATTGAGTTCATATTAGTTTTGAATGCTCAGACTTGGCATATGTTATCTTAGTTTATTTCACTTGCACACTCACATCCACACATGACAAAAACAAACAAACCATAAAAACTCCGTGTGGGGCAGTTCTTCACAGGGTCCCAACAGGAAAGGAAGACGGGTTCCAATCAGGAGTGAGTCTTTATCAACGGACTAAGCTCGGATCTGCTCAGTGGGTGAAGGTTCCAGGTTCTAGAAGCAGCTGGGCTGCCACAACCCAGAAAGGCTGAGGTGAGGACAGATTGTCCCAGTTTTTTGGGACAGAACTTCCTTTGACACAGGCTGCCTTGAGAGAACAGTTTCTTTGAAGGGACACATTGAGCCCAGGAACCTTCACAGGGAAGAAGCAAGAAAGGCGAATCCTCAGACGCCACTCTCCTCTGTTACTCTTGTCCATTTAATCCAGCTGGAAGCCAGGGCATGGCTTGGCCTGGAAGCAGAGTGGCTGCAGGCGGGGACCTGGGGGCACACAGGAGGCCTTGGGTGCATCTTAGAGATGAGGAAACCCAGGGACAGAGAAGTGAGGTCCATCTCTACAGTTCAATAGTCAGGATGTCTGGAGGCTGGGGTTAGAGGCCGGGCGGTTTAATTCCAGAGTGCTGGTCTCTCTGGGATATCGCATCAGTCATAGGAGGAGTCCTTCTCTGTGCATCTGTTATAACAATGGGAAGGAGACAGAGTGCAGCATGAAGCACTTTTCCTCCGGGCAACTGAGAAGGTGCCCAGTGAAAGCCAGAAGCAGGGCGAGAACTAAACAGCAGCGAACGCGGGGAAAGGGCACTTCGGGGAGAATCCCTGCATCGGAAATGAACGTGGCAATCCACAGAGGCAAAGGAGCCTGTGGGACTCACATTCTCCTGCAGCGATTGGAGCACATTGCAAACAAGGTGACAAAGGACGCCAGTTCTTCAGTTCTGCCTGGCAGCCGCAAGGGCAGGGATCGATGAATGCCCTCGGTTGCTCTGAGACGCAGTGTTCAGGGTGGGGATGCCTGGGTGACCAGGGCTGAGTGGGCCCGGAAGGGACTCCCTTTCTAGCAATGGCCCTGACTTAGATCTTGGGTGAGCAACTCTAGGAAGGTACCGAACCCACATGACTTTAGTTGGCAGCCACCTAGGAAGTGCTTGTGATGACTTGGGGTCCTCATATCTTTACGATTCTTTAAACAGATTTGAAGCTCCCCAGCAAAACTCCTGCAACTGTACACAGTATTAATAAAATTGTATTCTGATCACAAGTTAAACACGGGTTTGGATGGAAGAGCTCTAAATAATCCTCCATAATGACCTGATTAATTATGAAATGACCTGTTGTGATATATCTGGATAAATATCACCTCTAGCTCTGGGAAACTTAACTTTCCTCTTGATAAAATTAAAACAATCAAAAAAAAATCCTGTACCTCTATGATCATGGATGTCAAATAAAAATTTTCAGCATTTCAAATCTGAAAGGCAACATTTAAAATTTTGTGGAAGGGCCTTCCTCTTCCAGCTCATTTTATGAGTACATATTCCATAATGAAAAGAAAATGTCATGCTCCTATAACAACAATAATCTTTCTGCATATTTTCTTTTTTCTTGAGCCTGTTTGTTTAGACTGAAGGTGTTTCTAATAAGCCATGTTTGATATGAGTATCTGGAAAGATCAATGCAGCTTATCTCCTTGCATTAAAATTCTATATATGTGTTCCCCCTTCTACTGAATAAAGCAATTTAGGCTTTTTCCTAGTGTAATCAATAAAATGAAATCTAAAAAAGAGAGAAAAAATTACTAAGATGTCCTCGTTTAGCTGCTGAATGCAGATGACTTTTCTTAAAGCAAGAGAACATTCTTAAAAATGGATTTCATTGATTTCTAAAAGCAAATGTATGTATTTTTTAAGATGGAAAAATATAACATTACCCAGCCAAGTCAATGACACTAGAGTGCTATGTTATTTATAAGATCATGTACCCATTTATTCCCATGAGCAAGGCAAAATATAATCTAAGGTGCTACTGCTCCTTAGGTTACAAAAGGGTGCATACACCAGCATGCATGGGGATTGTCTGAGACTCTACAAAGCCTGACATCTGTTTTCTTTCTTAAAAAATAAATTCAATATTTTTTAAGATTTCAGCAGTATTAAATGCAAAAATGGCTCATATTTCAAGGTGAAAGCCCTCTGTTGAGTAAAGATGCTTCCATTTTTATTGCAATTGTGGTTCTTGCCTTTTTTTGGTGAACTTTTTCCATCAGAAGCTGGTGCATGGAAGTATTTCTAGTTCAGTTTCATTTAACTATGTTCATTTGTACTGATCTGAGACAGATTTATATGATCATAGATTTCTGGTGTCACTGTTGTATTATTTATATTTCTATAAATTAAGGCCATTATTATCAAAGATGGCCCCTGACAATAGGAGGCGGCTGTTGGAAATAGTGTTTAATATTTTCTTAGCCCTGACGAATTCTCTATGGATTGTATCCTGATGCAGACTAAGAAATCATTGTCTTTGCTGGAAAAAAGGAGGTCTTGAGTAATAATAATAAGTCACTAATGAAAGACAAAAATTTCAGGGCTATTTGTAGACACTAGTTTTTAATCTTCCTAATGATAGCCCCTGACGATAAATAGATGAGCGGGATAATGTATGGCTGAGAACACCGACGAGCTGAGCTTCTCTCCCTCCCCCTGCATGAGATTAGCCTCTAGGACACATTCACATCATGCATTTTCAATCTTCCTTTTATCTCTGTATTGGAGTGCGACGTCTCCACCAAGCGATTTTAAGCAAGGGCTTTATGACAGATGGGGTACAGGGGAGGCTTGTATCTCTGGCACTAATAAAACAATCAAACTTAATTGGTGACTTCAGTATCAAACAGTTTATTTGTGACTTAAGGATACTGCAAATTAATAATTAGGTTTAGAGGATGGGAACAGAAGAGACTAAGGAAAAATGGTTCTCTCAGACTGCTTTTAAACCTCTCTCGATAGAACCAGTCTGGTTGGAAAAGCTTGAATCCTGGTGCTCTCACGCCCTAGTTGTGTGATATTGGTAAGTTGCATAAACTGGGTGAGCCTCAGCTTTTCTATCTGTGAAATTGGCATATTGATGTCACAGGGAGAAGAGCTTAGATTCTAAAATAAAGTAATATGAATTAAATTAAGATTGCTAAAATACATCCATTTACCAGTCGTCTGTCTAGCACATAGTAACACAATGAGCTTTGATGAAAACATGAGAATATTTGTCAGTGAAACAATTAGACTTGCCAGCATAAAACTTGTACTATGTGTTTTTAGCTGTTGCTAACAGTTATATCCTAAAAAAAAAAAAAAAAATCTCTATGTTATCCAAACGGGCTTTCTTTCCTATTTAGGTTAAGCTGCGTGAGTGATCATTCATAAACACGCAGCAACACTCTCTGGTGTAAATGTTGAAAACATCTCAACTCCGTAAATAAGAAGAAAACCTAATATATTTAGTGTTTATGATTTAGTATTTGTTAAAGCACCACATACCATTAGATGAATTGCAAGCAGCGTAGGAGGTGTGCACCCAGTGGGTCAAACGGCTCTGGGTTGAGAAAGCAAACACTAATGATGGTACAGGTGCTGTTGCCCAGGGAGACAGAGAGGCTAACGGAAAGGTCTAGGCTTCGCTGTGAGGTGTGACTACATCCTAATCCCAGCTCTGCCTTTAGCAGCCTTGTGCCCCTGGAGCACATGCCAGGCCTGTGATGGATGCCTGCTCTCCCTGGCCTCTCCTCCCCCACTATCACAACGCAGCTCCCGAAGGCTCTTGCAGTCACGTTAGACCCAGAGGAAATTTCAATGTCCTGCAGAGAACATGCCCGAGAGGTAAGAGGTGAGGGAGATCCCAGGGCCACCCGAGTGCTGCCTTGCAGACACACTTTCTCCCAGTACCAGATGTGGCCCCAAACTTTGTCATCTCAGGTGTACCCTAAGCTCAGAGTAAAAAAAAAATGATAGAAAGGAAAGGGGGCCGTGAGTGACAGTCTGTCTCAAAAGAGACAGGTTTAGATTTTTATGTGGGAATTTGAGAGAAACTAAAATTTGTGTTGAAACATTCTTATTATGGAAAGCTGGACCCCCTGCTTGAGGCTGGAAACTCATGGTTTTGAGACAGTAGCAGAAGAGACCCCCAGGTGGCCCTGGATTCCACCTCTCCTCCGCAGCTGTGCCTGAGAGCGACCAAAGAGACAGCCGTCTCTCTCATTCAGTCACACCTATGTGTGAAGCATACGAATGCCCGGGGGAACATGCTGTATGACGATATCTTTTTAAGTACAATTTATTTTCATCTTAACATTCTTCACAGTCTAAGACTTTCCTTCTCTATTAGGTTGTGGGTCAAGATCTGCTAGAATTTACTCTCTGGAGGATAAGTTAATATTTAGTCAGAAAAGATTGGTAGAAAAATGGGTAAAGATACTGTTGGACTTGCATTTAAGGGTAAGTTTTAGAAGGGTAGATATATCAGGAGCTAAAAGATAAATAAAGTGAGTATTAGTTTCATAGTCTTATTCTGCTGTATGTGCCTAACCACTGTATAATTTTTTTGTATAAGAATTCATCTGTAGGAGCAGATGTGGAATTTGCCTTATAAGAACACTCAGGGCCTCACAGATCTTTGTGGGTTAAGGGGAAATGCAGGGATGTCTAGTTAGTAGGGGCTTAGAGGCAAACCATCTGTTTTTCACCTATCTTGTGTAAAAATATAATCATACAAAAAATCTGCAAGATATTCCATATCAGGTTGCTGAGAAAGATGCCCTGAGATCCAGCACATGATGCTAGGATGATCTTAGGAAGCAATCTGATCATGACACCCCCACCCCACATTGTATACCTCTATGGCTCAATATTTTTGAGAGAGCCCACCCTGTTCCCATAAGGCACCCCACTCTCTCCAGAACAGGCTTCAGGTCTCTTCCTGGGGCCACCTGCAGAGAGCACAGTGGGGCTCCTGTTCTTGTCTCTGCCTTACTATGCCTCCTGTGTCATCCCTGTCCGATTCAGGACTCTGGTCTCTGTAGCTCTTGCCCTTGGACCCGTCTCTGTCAACATCTGACCTTTCCAGTGTTTGAAGCTCCACTTGACTGTCTTAATCCATTTATGCTGCTATAACAAAGTATCTGAGGCTGGATAATTTCTAGGGAACAGAAACGTACTTTCACACAGCCCTGGAAGCTGGGAAGCCCAGGATCATGGCGCTTGCTGGTTTGTTTGTCAGGTGAGAGCCCAGTCTCTCTGTTTCCAAGATGGTGCCTTGAATGCTGTATCTTCACGTGGTGGAAGGCGGAGGGCCAAAGAGGGCTGAATGCTATGTAAAGCCTCTGTTATTAAAATAAAGGCCCTCATCCCATTGACAAGAAAGGAGCCCTCATGACTTAATCATCTCCTAAAGGCCCCACCTCTTAACACTGCTGCATTGGGGTTTAAATTTCAATATGAACTTTGGAGGGGGCACAAGCATTCAAACCATAGCTTTGGTCAACTAGGCTCTGGCTTGGTTTTACTCCTGGATTTATTAACATCTCATGTTGCTAACCCCTGACGCAAGCCTCCCCCTGCTCCCAAGGTGAGGAACATTAACTGGGAAGTGTATGGAACAGCTAAAGTAGAAATGAATTCTCTTTTCTGAGTCCTCCTTTCATGAAGACAGTTGTCATTGCTGTCCATGTTGGCTTCAGAGAATAAGGTCCGCAGCTGAGCTCATGCAAGCTTTCCAGCTCTGCTCACGTTGAAGGTTTTCTCTTCTGGTCTGGGGTCCATTTTCATCAGGAAACTATTTAGGAGGATTGAAAGGAAAATAAACAAATCCATCTTCCATCTCTGTTTTCTGTTTCTATAAATTCTTTTACAAGGTCTTATTCTACTAGTTTTCTATGATTAGGTTGGAAATTACAGATTGAGAGAAAAACTTTGAAGAATTGTGTGACTTTTATTCAATTATGCATATAGTAATATTAATTGCACAGTTTTTTTTTTTTTTTTAAACAGTGACTTGTTCTGTAGCCCAGGCTGGAGTACAGTGACACTATCATTGCTCACTACAGTCTTGAACTCCTGGGCTCAAGTGATCCTCCTGCTTCAGCCTCCTGAGTAGCTGGGACTACAAGTGCCCACCACCATGCCCAGCTTGTTAATTTTCTCTATTTTTTTTTTTTTGGCAGAGACAGGGTTTCACTATGTTGCTCAGGCTGGTCTTAAACTCCTGGCCTTCAGCTATTCTCATGCCTCATTCTCCCAAAGTGCTGGCATTACGGGAGCGAGCCATTATTTTCAGCCCAATGATACATTTTTCACATGTTTTAAGTGCATTATTTTTGCATTATTTATTTTTATTTAATAGTCTGTTTTCCTCAGGGTAAAATGTCAAGTGAAATATAATAACAGCTTTCTCTTTAGGAGAAATATTCTGCACAGGATCCTGAGATGTGAAGTGTGAGAACGGCCTCCGACTTAGTCTAGGGGGCCTCTGGTGGGTAGCCCCATACAGAGGTCATGGTGAGCACCGAAAAAGCAGCAAATGCCTGAAAACCATACAGAATGTTTTGTGAATGAGCTTCCTTCACCCAGCGGCATATTTCATGACTTCATTGGAATTTCAGAGCAATCTAAGATACTCAAAGTTTAAAAACCACTAATTGAACACTTTGGATTTGCAGACAAGGGCTGCAGACTCACAAAAGGTAGAGTGGTCAGTTAATGACACAATGGACACGGGATTCCATATTGTCACTGGACTATACCAGCAAATGTAGAGGCACTGGGAATTAGAACAATCTGTGCGATGTCTCCTCATTTTAGCTGGGAAGCATTGAGCAAATTCACCTAAAAGCCTCCGTTTTCTTGTTCTGTAAGTGAATATAATAATGATCGCACTCACATCCAAGAGCTGCCTTGAGAATCAAAAAATACGTAGTGTGTGAAAACAGACATAAGCTTGCAAGTCTCAAGTAAAGATTTACGAATCATCTTGGTAGCTTGCAGACCCATTGAAATATGAGAAAACTGAGGCTCCAAAGGGTACGTAATCAAGCCCGTGCATCTTCTAACCCTGAGCCACAATCCTCTGCATCCAGCGCTAAACTGTCCCTGTTTATTTAATTCCCTTCTATTTCCCCAGGAACTGGTATTGCTCACTTCATTAAAGAGAGCGGAGAAAGAATTCTGGCACACACACACTCTTTAACATGTGTTTTTTGTCCTTATCTTATTGACTCAACATGCAGATATCCCTGCCAGAAATGTCCAATTGTACCTTTGTCTAAAGAAGATTTTATATTGATCTTCATCTAATTAGCTAGTTTGAACTATGGTTTGTGTCATGATTCCTGTCTTGATCTAATTAGCTACTGCAGTTGAAGCAGCATGGATCTGAAATCATAATTGCTGGTGTGCAGAAGGCTTTCTTGTGCAGGTCTGTGTGCTAGATGGAGGCATTTCTAAGCATTGCAAACCATCGACAGCTTACACTGTGCCTGCTAAATTGGCTCCAAATTCTAGAAGTGCCTTTGAATTTGAAACCAGAAATATCCTGGCGCTCAAACCTTGGTACAGTCATGTCTAGCTACGTGACCTTAGGCAGTGGGCTTAATCTCTCGAAACCTCATTTTCCTTATCTGCAGAATAGGCAAGGCTCTGAGGATGAAAGCTGTCTGGGGAGCTACATAGAGACACAGCACTAGCTTGGTACCCGGGCACAGAGGAGGTCAAACCTTCGATTTCCTTCTCTTCTTGTGCATTCTTCAGCAATTTTGGCTGAGAAAACAGATTTCTTCTTCTCTGTGCCATTTCCCACTAAGACACAGACATTCTCTTCTCCACTTCCCATTCTGACTTTTTTCCCTCCCTCTCTGCCTTCCTTCCTCCTTGCTTTCCACCCTCCTATTCCCTCCCACCCTTCCTTCCTCCCTTTTCTTATTTCCTTCCTTTGGTTTTGAATTTCACATGGGACTCCTTGAAGTGTATTCACCAGACATGATCAGGGAAAGCCAGACAGGGGATGGCATGTGGTCCCTCTTTTGAGGATGGTAGAGGTGAGTTATGTCTGAGGCTTAAGGAGAATGAACGCAAAACCAGAGAACTATTAAAGCCTGCAATTTGAGGAAATGGTAGAAAACCTAAGGCCAAATAGGAGTGTGCCTGTGAACCTCAGTGTGCGTGGTAAGAATGAGCAGGACTCCAGGGGCTGAGGAGGGGCCGGTGGAGGACGGCTGGGTCTCCCCAGCTCCTTTCTCATGGCCAGAATTCTCCCTGTGGGGAATTTTAGTGACTTGTAACTTTCTTGGTTGGACAACAATTCCTATGGGTTATTCTGTAGTGTGAGCACTTAGCCTGAATTCATTTTCTTTTTTCCTATGCTACTGTTCTGGGGGCCCTGGAGCCTTATAATTAATTAATGGTTAGTGCTGCCTTTGAAATTCAGATTAGCTTTCCTGCAGGTTTACTCTTTAGAATCTAGAAAGCTTTCTCTTTTTCTTTCTTTTCTTTCCTTTTTTTGGCTTATACTGCTTTATCATCAGGTCTTGAAAATAGCAGGTTGGCATTTATTTTCTAGCTTTAAAGATGAGTTTTGAACAGTGGTTTACTTTCTGTGGGGGCCTGCAGGCTTTGCATATGTGTGAAGCAATCCCATGTGCTTGTAGAACCACAGTTTCGAAGGCTACTGAGCTCTGTTCCCAGAGCCCATAGCTATGAAGTTGTCAGGAAAGCTCTTATAGTGAGGAAGCTGTCCCATCTCCTTCTGTGGATGTAGGATGAAATTAATTAGTTTTGAAGAAATGTAAATGTCATAGCTTACCATTATAATGAGGACAAACATTAATATCAGCTTCCTTAATCACCCCTAACCTAACCCTAAAATAAGGAAAATCTTTGCAGAGTTGAATTTGTGGGATATGACAAATTTCTAAAAACACAAAAACACATAAGTTGACATTTAAAAATTGTTTTAACCATTTTGATGGTTCAACTGACTTCCAAAACCTTCAGAGTTAGGAATGTTGTGGAACCAAATTAAAAGCACAGATATTGCAGCTTGCAGATAAGTGTTTTTTTTCAGTGATGTGTTATTTTTGTCTCCTTAAAAAATCACACAGTCTATAAATTTAAAGAGTAGAGTTTATTTCTTGCAAAGGCTTATAGCCTGCAAGGGTGCATCCCTCACGATGAGAAGTGTAGCTTCTAGGAAAGACCAGAGACAGGCACTTCGGAGGAGAAGAGGTTGGGGCAGGAGCTTCAAGCCGAACTGGTTGGCTAACATACATATTCAACAGGTTATAGGAAGGGCCATGAATATTCGTGAAGATAGTCCTAATTCATTCACACCAAATAAACACGCATGTTACATACAAGCCACATTTACCTTTACCTTGGGGTGGAGACTTAATATTTAGATATATTTTAATTAGACCTCATATGTTGAAAGGTCATTTCAGGACACGAAGGCATTTAAGTGGGCAGCCTCTGTAAACCAGCCAGAACTAGCCCATGGTCGGTGGTCTTCTTATCAGGAGACAGTGATTTAAATCAGTCTCCTGGCCAACCAAAGCCGTAGTTACCGCAGGTGGAACAGGGGGTCTCCGTGCCTTATGGCTGGGAGCTGCAGCTGCTTCAACATGGCTTATCTCGAGGCCAGTGCTTGTTTAGCTGTTAGAGAAAAAGAAAAACACCTGTGGCAGTTGGAACAGACTTTATGCTTTACGTCTGTGTGCCTGACTTAACCCTTGCCTGGCGTGGCTTGTTTATAATTTGGTATCTTACAGTCTCAAAGAGTCTGTTCTTTCAGTCTTTTGGTCTCTATTTTGAAATTAACACTGATTGGTGTGGGGTCCAAACTGCGATGGAGGGGGTATAATGAGGTGTGCCCAGCTTCCTGTCTAGTCATTGATGGGAATTCATTTTCAAGGTTTCTCTGGGGTCCCCTTGGCAAATAGGGGATCCGTTCAGTCAGTTGTGGGGGGTTAGGATTATATTTTTATGTATACTTTATACATATATAATATAATACATATTTTATATTATATTTCTATTATCTCTACAAGCTGCGTATATGGCTCACATGGCATCTTCTGAAAAGCCTTCTTATTGCAAAGTGAGTAAGGAGTGGAATTTGGGGAGTGAGGCACAGCTCACTTGCCCCAAGTACCTCTACACACTGGAAATTACCACCACAAATTTTCTTCATTGTGCTAATTTTGTGTCTCCAGGAGGAACAGGCATGTCAGCACATTAGAACCCACGGGCCATCAAATTTATAAGGATGAGGGATCAAGATGGCAGAAAGAGTTTAATGGCCAAACTGTCTCCCACCCCAAACTTTGTGAAATGACAAAAGTGTGGTATTTAAAAGGAACATATTAGCTCTGGGAAATAAGAAAAAAATGGTGTTTCATTGTAGATTGTCTGAAGGTTTGGAAAACTCTAGACACTAGAAAAAAGAAGGGACTGTATAGCTAAGAGGCAGAAAACCACAGTGAAAAACACACAGCCCTGGGCTCCTTGCATGCCTTTGACTGCAAATGTCCCTGCACTTCACTGCAAGCTCTTGGAGTGTGTACTCTTCACACTTGCGTCTTCATTTCTTAGTCCTTCACCTCCACAGCACTCCACAGTGAAATTAAAGTGAATAAACATTTTCTCAAAATTTGTCCAAAGCTGTCCTGAACACTAACCTCAATCCTTTCTCCCTGGAAACTGTGTAGCGGGTTTTCCCCTAAGTCAGCTTAGGTTTAAAAAAGTCTAGTCATGCATCTGTACTTTCTTAAGAATTTTCTTTTCTCCTTTTTCCTTTTCTTTTCTTTTTTTTTCTTTCCTCTTCTCTTCTCTTCTCTTTTCTCTCTCTCTCTCTTTCTTTCAGACGGGGTCTCCCTGTGTCACCCAGGCTAGAGTGCAGTGGCGTGATCTTGGCTCACTGCAACCTCCCCCTGCCAGGTTCAAACCTCCTGCTTCAGCCTCCTGAGTAGCTGGGATTACAGGCACGCGCCATCACGTGTTTAACAGCCTGGTTAAATTTTGTATTTTTAGTAGAGATGGAGTTTCACCATATTGGTCAGGCTGGTCTCAAACTCCCGACCTCAGGTGATCCATCCACGTTGGCCTCCCAAAGTGTTGGGATTAAAGGTGTGAGCCACCATGCCAGCCTACTTTCCTAAGAATTTCCTAAATCTTTTTTTCTTGTATTGCCTGTTGGAACTTTGGGTGTGATAAGTTTTTTAGACTCCGAAAGCTAATACAGATATGCAATACAGAGGCCCAGTAGTAATGGATGTGGAGCTCATTTTGAAACAGATATCAATGATCTCTATTCTGCAAAATAATCTGACATGGTTCCTTGATTCCATGATCTATGTAAGTTTTGCAAAATTCATCCCTGAGTTCAAGAGGCAACCAAATTACCTGCATTAGTTGCACACTTACTGCATGATTGATAATGTGATAGTTGGAGAAACAAAACTTAACTACTGTTTAGTGAAGATGAGTCTGCTCTAACTGCAGACTAGAAGTTCCACAGAACATTTCGATGTCAAAGTATCTTCCAATCGTCTTGGGCATCTCCTAATTTCAAGTGCTGCCACCAGCCTATTCCTTCTCTCTGGTTCCATGGCATAGCTCACTATTCAGGGTGGCATTACCCAGCTGACCATCTGTGAATTCTCCTAGATTATGTCCTCTGCCCATTCTTCTCTCCCAGCCATCACCAGCTAATGCTCCTTCCTTTAAAAAACCCTCCCCTTTTCATGTCTACCACTATTGTGTATCAGACCACATCACTTGCTCAGACCATTTTGAGAACCAGTTAACCCATTTCCCTACCTTTCTTCTGGCCCCTTAAGTTAATCCCCCAAACTGCATCCTGTATAATCCTTCTAAAATGCAAATGTAAAATTATGCAGCGGCTGGTCATTGCTCTGAGGGTTAAGTCTCTGACTTGGTCCCATCTCCTGCTGTAACCCATCTTGATTTTCACACTTCTGTTAACACTAAATTGTATTCCCCCTCCCCCACCACACACACACACACACACACACACACACACACACACACACAATTTTATGCCCCTGTGCCTAGCTCTTGTTCCCTTTATCTAGAATTCATAGTCTTCCCCTTTGTTTTGTTTTTGAGTAGGGGTTTCATTCTGTCTTCCAAGCTGGAGTGCAGTGACACAATCATGGCTCACTCCAGCCTTAAACTCTTGGCCTCAAGTGATCCTCCCACTTCAGCCTCCTGAGTTCCTGAGACCACAGATGTAGGCCATTACACTCAGCCCCTTTTGTTAATATTTGCGAACTCTATATCCTCCTTAGAGACTCAGATTTCATGTTCTCTCTTTCAGGAAGCCTTCCCTGAATGAAGATAGGACAACAACCCCTTATCTGAGTTTTCATAGTGCCTGGGTTATTTGGTAACTTAACAGTTGTCATTGTACGATTGAATTATTTCTTTCTTTTTTTGGGTCCCGCAGTTCACTGTGAACTCCTCATGGAGCCTGGCTGATTTTTGCTTATTTTGGAATTTCCAGAACCTATCATACTGCTTAGATGGACTATACTCTAAATATTTTGCTGAACTAAAGTGAATTGATTTTTTTGAACCAGTGTTTTACCTGGATGCACCTTGTTTTATAATGATGGAAGTAAACTCGAATGCAGGCATCATTTCACTTGATCTTCACACAGTGTTGTGAAATGGAAAGATGGTTTCTTGGTTTGAGGGAGGAGGGCTCTGAGAATTCAGGAGCAAATGTAGGATTTTAACATCAACTTGTCAAACTATAGGCCAGGCTCTTATCTCACACCAATGAGAATGGCTGTTATGAAAAGGTAAAAAACAAAAAAACAAAAAACCAGATGCTGTCAAGGTTGCAAAGAAAAGAGAATGATTATACATTGCTGATGGGAGTATAAATTAGTTCAACCATTTTAAAATGTAGGGTGGCAGTTCCTCCAAGAAATAAAAACAGAAGTACCATTCAACTCAGCAATCCCATTACTGGGTATATACTCAAAGGAATATAAATCATTCTACCATAAAGATGCACATGTATGTTCATTGCAGCACTATTCACAATAGCAAAGATATGGAATCAACTCAGGTGCCCATCAATGGTAGCTTGGATAACAAAAATGTGGTACATACATATACCATGAAATACTACACAGCCACAAAAAAGAATAAGATTGAATCCTTTGCAGGAACATGGATGGAGCTGGAGACCATTATCCTTAGCATACTAATGCAGGAACAGAAAACCAAATACCACATGTTCTCATTTCTAAGTGGGAGCTAAATGATGAGAATCAATGAACACAAAGAGAAGAACAACAGACGCTGGGGCCTACTTGAGGGAGGAGGATGAGAGGAGGGAGAGGATCAGAAAAAATAACTATCAGGTACTATGCTTAGTACCTGGGTGATGAGATAATCTTTATGCCAAACCCCCATGCCATAAGTTTACCTGTATAACAAACCTACACCTGTAACCCTGAACCTAAAATAAAAGTTAAAAAATATAAAAATAAAAATTTCAAAAAATAAATAATTTACGTTAAAAATAATAACCCATGCGGTCATTTCCCATTACACAGGTTAAGAAACTGAGGTGCAATCTTGCCCAAGGCCACCAAACCCATGTACGCCAAAGCTGGACACAAACCACAGCTCCCTGACACTTGGCCCTATGCATTTCATTTCACCAACACACATCTTTCATACACTTCTCTCTCACAAAGTGTATTGCACATTTAGGGAACAAGTTTAACAACTTCATCCACACTATCAAAGCCAAGAAGTTTGACTGGCTTGTGTTCCTTTGTGATAAATTTAATAAATTATATGTATGTATATATACAATTAGAAAGCTGACCAACAAGAGAAAAAAAAATGCAACTTTCAAATCACTCCACACAGGGCTATTTCCCAGCGAATGTGGAAGCCATCCCTCATGATGTCGGCCCTTCCTGCTGACGATTTCCTCCCACAGGCAATAAGTAATCATTCCAGGACATCCTGATGGTATCTGAAGCATGTGACATGTCATTATGCATATCGCCATTAGCCTCCAAATGCTGGGATAGAAAGTGATGTGTAATTTCATCAATCAGGATTTTGCTGGTGTCTGTGGTTTGGTGCCATTTATTATTTGGGTAGAGTTAGAATTGCGAAAAAGAAATCTTTCTCATAATCAAAACACATGAATTGAGAGCCAAGCTGTGCCTAGAACTATAACAGCAGTGGAGTAGAACAGTCAAATGAAAGAGTCTGGGATCTTTAGTTTAGTAATTGATCAGAGTGGAAACTACTAATCTGGGTGACTATATGGAGACTTTAACAATAACAAAACACATTTCCCAAATAACCAATGCATTACATGTTAATCACAGGTTCATTCCAGTATGGAGTCTGTCCTCTGTATTCATGGGTTTCACATTTGTAGGTTCAACCAACTGTGGATTGAAAATATTAGGGGAAAATTACATTTGTGTGGAAAATGTATATCCTTTTCCTTGTCATTATTCCCTAAACACAGCAGTTTAGCAACTGTTTACATAGCATTTACATTGTATTAGGTATTATAACTAATCTAGAGATGATTAAAGGATATGAGAGGATGTGCAAATGCTATACCACTTTATATCAGGGTCTTGAACATCTGTGAGCTTTGATATGGGGGTTTATCCTGGAAGCAATCCCCCATTGATACCAAGGGATGACTCTATTTACAAGTGGTCTGTATTTGGGAGACTGAAGAAAATTGCTTGACATTTTAGAGGGCTGATGGGGGTTATATACATCATAGTTCCCTCTGCTCCCATCCGTGCATCTTAGTCATGCAAGTGCGTCTGTATTTATTCGCTCACTGGGCCCTCAGAACAGTCTTAAGATAGAGACAAAGCATAGATGACTATTCCCTCTGTTCAGATGAGGAAAAGAAAGCCCTAGTAGGGGTGAAGCTATTTGCCCAGACCATGGAAAAGTGTGTGTGGGAGCCACATTGAGAAACCGTGGCTTGTGACTTCTCTGAGTTCATTTTCTGCATCCACATGTGGCTTCAGCTCACAATGAAATGCTCATAGGTGAGAGCTCACAAGGAAGTTTCTAAATTCCAGAGGGAATGCAGGGCATATCTCTGAGGGG
The DNA here is from genome assembly GCF_003255815.1 of Theropithecus gelada. NCBI lineage: Eukaryota > Metazoa > Chordata > Mammalia > Primates > Cercopithecidae > Theropithecus > Theropithecus gelada. The sequence goes on along the minus strand of NC_037681.1, from coordinate 27,175,993 downwards.
ATGGGAAAATCAGAGAGGACCTTCTCCTGGCTCCACAGGGAGCCAACCCTTCCGTCACATGGCCAGGGATGGCCATGCTGGAAGCTGGAGAGATACTTCCTTTCTCATGAGAGGCCAGTGAAGAGCATCGCTAACGTCCACTGTGGAGAGGCTGCGCCTCCTTCAAGGAGCTCTGGGAGCCCCAGACACCAGTTTAAGATCATTGGTGTTGAAAGAAATAACACGTAGACATATGCGGGGTACTACCATGAAGAAAAGGCCACAGCCTCTAAACGTTAGATCATGACTACTGCTGTTTTCTCTGAAGTTTGATTCAGGAAAAAGATGTGGACGGTGCCACTGGCTAGAGCAGGGTAACTGCTTCGTTTGATTCCTAAACCTGTCAGCCTCATCTCTGTTAGAGATGAGAACTGCACAAACACTCCCTACTCACCCTTTCCAGTGCTTACTTTACGGTCCAGAGGGAAGGAACCCAATAGACTTTGAAAAAGCAACTTGAAGGGAAAATGGATGATATGAATAGGAAAATTGATGAAACATGCATTTGAAAACAAGGAAACTTACAATATTTATTTAGAAGAACTGAGGAAAATATAAACATCAAAGATCTCATTTGTTCAAGGAGTAAACTATTAATTTATTTGCTAAGTTTTGTTTTTACTTTTTAAAGTATGTCATACAAAAATCCATTCATTTTGAAATTTTGGTTTTTGCATTGGTAGTTACTGACAACAGACAAGGATTTTTGTTTATTTTGTTTTATACACCTTTATAAGACTCCATTAAGTTGAAAGTCCTTACAGAAAACTTTGTAGGAGACAGATATCCTATGAGTGCCTAATAGGCAACAACATCAACTTTGCCTAATTATTGTTAATGAGATTTCATTTATACCAACATGATAATAATGTTTTGGATAAGCATGTATGTTTGCATATATACATACAGATTATATATAATATCTTATAGATAGGTAGATGGTACACACACATATATCTATACACACCTGTATTTGCATATCTTTGTGTGTCTGTGTTTATATATCTTTGTATCCAGTTTTATTTTAGAAATATTGGTATTATGTTTATTACATTTAGTATTCCCAATAAATATTTTCCAAATATCATAAAAATTTGCCAAAACATTTTAAAAACTTCATATTACATCACAGAATTATTTGTTGTTTTTCACGTCATCTTATTTCATTGCTGATATTTATGCCTTGTTATTTTTTCTATTTTATCTTTTGCTTTATGGGTTACGTTTTGATTGCTGTTATCTTATTCTGTGATTGAGAAGATTTAACTACTATCTGAAATGCTACTAGTAGTTACATTTAAGTATCTCAGACAAATTTTAAAACTATATTCCTGTTATTAGTGTTTCACAATTATATTTTATCTTGAGTTTCCTAACAATAAGGCAGGAGTTGGGTGTCTTAGTTCATTCAGGCGTTATCACAAAATATCATGGCCTGGGTGGCTTGTAAATAGCAGGAATTCATTTCTCATAGTTCTGGAAGCTAGAAGTTCCTGATCAAGGTGCCAGCAGAGGTGGTGTCTGGTGAGGAGCCGTTGACTGGGTCATAGATGGCTCCTTCTTGCTATGTGCTCACAGGGTGGGAGAGGTGAGAGCTAGCTTTCTGGGGCCTCTATAATAAGGGTGCTAATTGCATTCATGAGGATTCCACCCTCATGACCTCATCACCTCCCAAAGCCCCACCTCCTAATACCATTACCTTGAGGGGTAGGGTTTCAACACAGAACTGTTAGGGGACAAACACATTCAGAACATAGCACTCCCCTTTTGCTTCCTCTTGCAAGTTCTACTAATACAGTCTGGTCTTTTGAACTCAGGTGAACACTATTCATTATTATTTCTATATATTTTTATTAAGAATAAGTTTGAGAGAGAGCACAGGGGAAACTGCCACTTTTAAATCAAGAGATCTCATGAGAACTCACTATCAGGAGAGCAGCATGGGGGAAACTGCCCCCCGGATCCAATCACCTCCCACCAGATCCCTCCCTTGACACATGGGTATTACAATTCAAGATGAGATTTGGAAGGGAATACAGAGCCAAACCGTATCAATAGCGATGGCAAATTTTGCAAAATTGTTAGTGATGGAGTTCAGGAACAGGAGTACCAGGACAAAGCCTGTGTGTGGAAAGTACACTCCATGGAGGAGGAAGTCTTTGGGAAGAAGACCAGAGGCAGGGAGACACCGGGAAACCTTTAGAGGGGGAAGGTTACAGACTCCTGCCTTTTCATTAGCAAGAAATCACTTACAGCTGGGTCAGCCCCGTGGCAGCATTTCAAGGAGCGTTAAGTATGTAACCATTAAAAATAACACAAAAGGTGGCCTTGAGGACCCACGTGGCACCTCCAGAAGCCTGTTCCTTCCAGCAGCTGTCACCCCAGCTAAAGTGCATTTTCCTCTCCTCTTTGCAGGGTGACCTTGTGGAGGTCACCCCCAGAGGAGTTTCCGGAAGCCCAGTGGAGAGCATTGTAAGGGAAGTGAGCAGCGGTGATGAATTATATAAACAGTTTGAGGGAAGACAGGTAAAGGCTACATCAGCCGCAAATCAGCTAGGACTGCCAGTGGGGATTTGCTGGGCGCTAGCACTTGCTGCAGCCTTTAAGGTGAGGCCCACAGTGGAGCATGGCTTCAACCTTTCTTTCAGTGGCCTCTGCAGCTGTATTTAGTTACCCACAATGCCTTCTGCCTGGTGCCTGCAGGAGTCTCACTGCAAGAAGCTTATCCTGCCCCTCTGAGCTCCCATGTGGCTGTGCTGTGCCTTGTCCAGCTGCTCTGGTGACAGCGACTGCACCTCTGGTCACCTGCTTTGAGATGAGGATAGTACAGGTTTTTTCCTTGGAACTAAGCTGAGCACGATTCTTGTACTCTGCTGGTGGAGGCATACATTGGTCTAAAGCTGTTGAAAACATAGAAGAGACTGTATTAGTTGGCTTGGGTTACCCTAACAAAACACCATGGACTAGGTGGCTTAAACAAAATAAGTTTATTTTATGTTTTAGTTCTGGAGGTTAAAAGTAAAAGATCAAGGTATTAGCAGCATTGGTTTCTTCTGAGGCCTCTCTCCTTGGCTGGTAAGTGTCTGTGTTCCCTCCATGCCCTCCTGTGATCTTCTGTGTGTGTGTGTGTGTGTGTGTGCGCGTCCTAACTTCCTCTTCTGACAAGGACGCCAGCCATATTGGATTAGGGTCCCACTCTCATGACCTTGTTTTACTTTAATTGCATTTTTAAAGTCCCTATCATCAAATACAGCCACATGTTGAGGTGCTAGGGATTAGGGCTTTAGCAAATGAACTTTGGAGAGGACACAATCTAGCCCTTCACAGTAGCTACCTAAAGCTCTGAAGATATTCATTCCTTTTGTCCAATCAGGCTTACTTCTGAGAATTCGTTTTATTGAAAAAAATCTAAAATCTAGAGAAACTTTCGGCACAAAGATATTAATAAAAGCATTATTTATGTACTATAATGGAGGGCTCACTAGCATTTTGGTTGGCTGCCCTTCTCAAGAAAATAGTCAGTGTCAGGAGTTCCCTTCTTTGGAAGAGGAAGATGAGGAGATGAGATGGATTAAGTAAAGGAGAGAACAATGTAAGCTGGAGATCAGTACTGGAAAAACAAAATGGAGTTTTAGTAGCTCTGTGAGTATAAATTTTGAGCAAACAGAGAACATTCTAGAGAAGTTATTTTCTTGAAGTCATACTGTGCAATGTCCTCTATAAACCTGTTGCTATACTCCTAAAGGAAATCTTCAGTAAAGATCCAAGTTTTCGTTGGGACTTGGTCAGTGGACTGAATCCTTGCTGTGTGACCATGGCTGAAAAGTCATAAAGTGATTCAGCCTCTGAAGTTAAAACTTGCAGTTTAGAAAGATGAAACCCAACGTAAGTGCCCAATTTATATCGCCATTAGGAAAAATGGTTCATGATAGTACGCGTGTTTCAAACACTGACTTAAAAAGCATTTAAAATTTAGTTCTTTCAAGAGGTTGACAAATGAGGAAAGAGATCCGGTTTGTAGAAATTGCCACTTTTTTAGCTCAATGTTTCATATACTTTCAGGATGAGGTGAGATGCCATAAAAATTATTTAATAAAAATATTAATGTTTAAAAAGAATTTAACATGACCAGAATGATTTCATTAAACTAATATTTATAATGGGAGAAAAATTCTTGGGAAATTATTACTATATTGAAAAATAATATGCACAAAACTTAGAACAGAGTAAATTCAACCACCACCAGCTATTTCCTTTCAATAATGAGATGCACATCATTTCCTTTACTCTTGTTGTTTTACACATGTGTTGGCTTTTTAAATACTTTATTTTGTTCTTCAACAACAAAAATTCTATTAAGTACCAACTATAGACAGTTCTGAATCCGAGTTCAAACAATACAACATTACACATCTAATTTAATTCAATTAACTTTCATTACTGCTAAGCACTGTTTGAGCTAGAGCTCAAAGATAAGACGTGCTCTGATGCTGTAGGGAAAATCAGGCATGAAAACATCTAAGTAAAGTGCAAGGCTGCTTGGAAAAAACATGTTAAATAGTGAGAAGAACACTGTGCTGCCGATGTGTTGAGCTAGTAATTCAGACAAAGGAAAAGTCATGGACAGAGTAAGAGGGGGGCATGTGACCTGGGGCATTAAAATGCAGGAGGTCTTAGGTGCAAGAAAATGTGTAAGAGGACGTTCCAAGCAAAAACATCCTGCATAGGCAAAGGTCTGAAATAATATGTTATGTTTACTAAAGGGTGGCAGATTTTTGGCTTTAAAATGGGTGGCAGGCTGGCCAGTGTGGGGCTTGACGGTGAGGACCTAGTGGCCACATTGAAGACTTAGTACTTTCTTGGGAAGCAGATGAGACAACTGTAGAGTTCTCAAGATGTCAGTGTGCCTGCCTCTATTTTAGGAAGACTACTCTAACTTGAGTGTAGGGAGAGAGAAAAATAAATAGACACACACACACACACAAATGGTTAGATTTCTTCTTCCTACATTAAAGGAGAGCAAAGACATACATACCCTACTGAAATGTGTCCTCGAAGGAAATCTGAATATTTGGAGTGGTTCTCTCTGACTCTGTGTCTGTCTCTGTCTCTCTTTGTGTTCTCTTCTCTCTCTGGGAGTATGTTGCTGATATTTTTGGTAAATTAATTTATAAAATGTCGGTTTTTAGTGGGGAAGTCAAGTTGCTGATATCAAGTGTGCAGGCTAAGTGAAGAGGTGGTGGCATTTTCTTAACCTCTAGAAATTAATTAGTCTTCCAAGAGGTAAGGTCCTCATTTCAGCAATCTGCCTAACACTGTTGTTGTTTATCTTGCAGAATTCCAAAGAGGCATTTTCCAAAAACCTAGAGAACACAGAGCTTGCTACTGTGGAGGGGCACCTCACTTCAGGCCACACGTGGCAGTTTTGCGCTCAGTCATTTCCTTCATTCGTCTTTCTTTGCCCCGACAGACTTTGTCCATCTCCAGAAATAAAGTTCACTCTGAAAGGACTGATGTTTCTCCACAGGCGGAGGAGCCTGGCAACCATGTCCCAAGTTGGAAGGAAGCTCTGAGAGCCCTGCTCCCCAGAAATCCTGAGCAAAGACTGGCGGGCCTACAGGGAGGGGACACTGGGAAGGACCTGCGTCCCTTTGAACAAATCAGGTTTTATATATTTGTTGAAAAATAAGAGATATTTAATTTATAGATAGTAGATGGGTAAAGTCTGTTGGGTTCCAGAAGAGTTGATGGGTTTAAGAAAAAACAAAACCATCCTATATTTACTATGTGTGAATAGAAATTTAAAAAGTCTTCAGGAGAAAGAAACCATAGGTAAAGATAACACAGAGACACCAAAAACCCCAAGACCCCCTACCCCAGATGAGATAATAAGCCCTCCTGGAAGCTTTCTCTAGCCTCTTCCAGAACATCAATGGTGTTCTTTTGTAGCATTTATTGCATAGTATGGCAACTTATTAGGTAACACATTTGTCTGTCTAAGAAGTTATGAACTTAAAGAGTGGGACAATGAATCTTGTCTCTGCAAAGAGGCTGAATTATCTGGCATGTATTAGTTTCATTTAGTAAATAAATGAACACAACCAAAGAATGTTTAATTATGGCTTGTGATATATTGCCTTTGTGGATTTGGAAATCCTCAGAACACTCCTGAATTCCACTCTTCTCATCTGTACAACAGAGAGAATAGAAGTACCTTCAAATACTGTTATTTTGAGTATTGTTAATTGTTCTTTTCAAGAACACTTTCTAGATGATGTTTGTCATCATGCAAACACATTTTTAATGTTTCTCTTTCTCAGCTTGTCTTTATAAAAATGCTCCCAGAGCCTAATGATTTTTTGTTTTAAGTGCAGACAATATATATGAGAACATGTCAATAGGACTGAAGGTCATTTTATACCCTTGGAAATATTAATAATGTATTCCTTATGAAGTAGCATTTTCTTAGATAAAGTGGCAAGTGGTGTTTCAAAACAGAAAGATCAAGAAAATGTCAGGACCAACTGGCAATTATGGTGCTTCTGCCCCCATGTCAGTAGACAAACCCTGAGGTCTGCCAATCTAAAAGCTGAGAGCTCTATTCCTGCATTTAAAGACCTTTGCTCTTTGAAAACAATAAATGCATGAAAAAAGCAAAACTGTCAAAAAAGGGTACTGGAAATAGCTAGAATGGCATGTAAAAGCATATAATTCTTGTGCTCTCACATTCTTGGCCAACAGGGTAAACAATTTAGAACCTCTAACCTTTCTGGAAGGTCTCATGATAAAGTAGTCTTCTTATTTGTACAGAAGTCACAATTCAAATAGTTTAAGACATATGTGTACATTTCAATAGTATAAGTAATCATGTCAGAAAGAGGAATCTGAAAAATGTGTCTGAGTTAAATTTGGTGACAGAGTTCTCAAATGTGAGAGGTATGTTTTATTTGCTGAATGTTGAAAATATAGCCTTGAACTAGATAATGAAAGGGTTTTATTTAGAACAGCTCAGAGTTTGGTATCACACATTTGTCCAGGAAAATGTGCTTGAAAATTATCCCTATATTTACCTCAAACTATATATTAGATTAAAAGACAGTCATTACTGAAAGGTTTTAGATATATAGAATTTTCCAATATGAAATTTCTCAATATAAAAAGTTTTATATTGTATTTCTGATTACCATCCGAGAGCACTATTTGGCTAATCTAAAAAGACAATCTCTGGCTCACAGAGACTACATCAGTAGGGGTTTGGATGCTGGAAGAAGAGAATTCCAGTATTAGAAATAAAGCACGGAAAACATACTGTCTCCTGAGCCCCAGATCTAGTGTCTAGGATTGGGTGTGAGTCTCGGATCTGAATTGCCATGACAACCTCTTTTCTTATGCATTATCTTGAAGAAACTGGGATTCAAACTTAATGGGATTTATAGGTTGAAACTATCACCTTATATTAACCCAGAAATAAATTGCTAGGTAGTGTGGAAAGAGCTTTGCTATTTAATATTGAATGCTTATGGAATCTAAGACTCTCAATTCAATGTAGGTGTGGCAGCCACTGTCCTGAAGAAGGCTGTGTTTCAAACATAGGGTACCTGAAAGTAAATTTTCCATTTATGCCTCATTGAATTGCCATTAGCTGCAGTTGATATGGGGCATGCATGTCTGTAGACACCTGGCAATGGCACCGTTTACAAAATATGTCCAACTACCTTAGAAATATCATCTCTGTCTCTCATGACAACTTTACAAGTGCTTACAATTGATGAAATTGAGTCCTTAATTTAAACTGCTTACTCAGTACACACAGGCTAAAGCCAGCTTTTGTTTTTCACAATATCCTGCATCGTATTACCTTGTCTATGCAACAGGACTTCCACCTGTGAGGATTTGAAAAGTGCCTCTGGGTTTGCTGGACATCAGTGTCTCATGATAGACTCAGGTTCAGTAGAACATCTGAGCTGTGTATGCAGCTGCAGAAATTCTCTGCTTTTGTTGGGCTCTCTTCCCTTGATTTTCTGAGAATACTGAGGTTTTGAGAACCCACAGGTTTCACCTTCTGCAGATACATTTTGTTGGGTTTCCTTCTGGACATAAGCTCCAGCTTCACTTATGCCTCACTCTTGCTTGTCTTTAATTGCTGTGGTCTTTTCCAGGGTCCCCAAGGTGTCTGGCAGGAAGGAAAGATGTGTTTTCTCACTACCCCATCTCTAGCATGGACACAAGTCACCCCCTCATTCTGCTTGACAAAACTGAGAAACTATAATAGTTTACAAAGCTCTTAAGTAAAAGAATTAAAAGCAAAACCCCCTGAACTTAATATATGTTGACCATTTAAACAAACAAACAAACAAACAAACAAACAAAACAAAAAACTTTATTAACTGTTGACCATGCCATTTCTCTGGGAGTTCCCGAATGGCTACTTCTGCTTTGGCCCTATACCCCATTGCTTGGATTTCTTCCTGCTTGGAACAGAGCCCTCTTCTCTGGGTTTTACTCATTCCCTAGTCCCAGGTCCCTCATAACACATTTTTGCATCTACCAGGGGAAGAAAGAAAAAAAAATTTAAGATCAAAATAAAATCTCTACAGTGATATGTCCTCCCTACCCCAAGGAAAACTTGCTCTGTAAAGTAATTCCTCAGTGTGGTCTCTCGCTCCTTCTTTCTGTCTCTGTCTCTCGTTTCCTTTAAGTTCCTTGTACGCTAGGTTTGGGTTTGGTTACATAACCTAAAGGCCAGGAAAGTATTTTCATAAATGAGACATACTCCCACTAATATAAATTATGTTGTCACATTCAAAAGCCGACAGTGAAGTTTAAAATATAGTTGTAATATAATGTTCTCATAGTTCTGTAACATATATATCTACCTATGAAAATTGTATTCAAGTATAACAGTATGTGCTTAAGGTAACCACCATCAGCTTTAGGGAAGGTTCTGGACATGGTGTATGAAAGCCTGCCTTGTGTAACAGATGACATGTAGCGCTAGTTTTACTAGTCCCTCTACCCTATAAGTAGTCTGTGGAAGAAAGGGTCAAACTCCCAATTTACACACTGGGAATCTGAAGTTCAACAATGCTAAAAACTATTTCTAAGGTCATATGGTTATTAATGTGGTAAATTTAAGCTCTGGACCCAAATTCCCCTGACTGATTATATTGTTCTTTCCACTGCACAAAGTTCTTAACTCAGAATAACTAGTTGCCAAAAAAATTCTAGGCATTAAAGAAGATGGATGTGAATGATAATTTTGGGGATATCTTGCTTCTCCAAAGTTTAGTAGGTAGATGACTTCCTATTAAACCAACAGAGTGACCCTGGGTATTACAGATGTTTGGAAGTAAAATAATTGGTGTCTTAGAGATCTGTAAATCTTACTTTGAGTACTATTTTTTTTTTTTTTTGATACAGCAGCAGCCTAGAGTAAGAGTCTGTCTCCTGGCAGAGGATGAAGTATCCAGGTCACATTGAAGAGACGTGTGAGGACTCCAAAGAAGAACAATTTGAGAGTGAGAAACCAGGTGAGGTGTTTTTCACTCTAGGAAAGTTAGTGAATCTATCATAGCTGGGAGACAATGGGAATTGTAATTAAGAAAGCCAGTAGCATGACTGGAATGTTGCAAACTCAGAATATTTTAGGTAATGGAGTTTGTTGGAATATTTTTGGTAATGGGGTTTGTTAAAATATTTTTGGTAATGGAGTTTGTTGGAATATTTAGGTAATAGGGTTTGTTTACCTATTTATATGGGAAAATAGGTAAGACAAACTTGGCTACATATCTGGGACACAAACTTGAGGATGATTCAGGATGTACTCTCTTGTTGTCCACTGCCAAGGAGGTGACTAAGCTTTTTTAGGGCACTTATTATGTTTATAATGTTGATTCTCTTAGTCCATTTCTGCTGTTATATAAAAAAATGAGTAATTTATAACAAACATAAATGTATTTTCTTCCAGTTCTGGAGGCCACGAAGTTCAAGATCAAGGTGTTGGCAGGTTCAGTGTCTGCTGAGGACCCGATCTCTCTGCTTTCAAGATGGCATGTTGTTGCTCTTCCCTCCAGAGAGTAGAAATGCTGGATCCTCACACAGAGGAAAGGATGAAAAGGACCAGTGCTAGTTCCCTTCAACCTTTTTATGAACTCACTAATTCCCATTGAGGGCTCCATCTTCATGACTTAATCACCTCCTAAATGCCTGACTTCCTAATACTCTCATTTTGAGGATTAAGTTTCAAAATATGAAGTTGGGGGTCATATTCAGAACATAGTACTTATGATACTATCTGAAATCACAGACTGCTTTCTCAGTAGGCATCTATCTCAGTTTCTTTCTGTTGCTATTGCAGAGTACCTGAGACTGAGTAATTTATAAAGAAAATACATTTATTTTGGCTCATGGCTCTACAGACTGGGAAGTCCAAGATTGGGCAGTTGCATCTGGTTGGCTCCTGGTGCGGGCCTCCTGCCACATCATAACAAGGTAGAGAAGTGAAAGGGAAGTTGGACTTGTAGGAAGGGGGCAAAGCATGAAGGGCAGGCTTGCTTTATAGAAACTGGGTGACAGCACCCCACAGGGTGAGTGTATAAAGGCTAGACAGACAAGGGGATTGTTGTGTTTAACCTGAAAAGTCCCCTCACTTGGCAATGCTCTCTGTTCCCCGTGAGAAGCAGGGGTTTCTTTTCTTCTGGGATGACTCGTCCCTTCACCTGCAGCCTTCCCTAGAGCCCATCCTTGTGCCATTCTGCTCTCCAGGCACACCTCTCTCAGATGAATTCCCTCTTCCCTCTTCCTCTGGCCCCACCTGTCTATTTCTCTGTCTCCTCTGTAATCAGGAAGGCCCCACTGCTGTGACCTCTGGAATAATGATTGAATCTGCCCTATCTTCTCCACAGTGATGGCTGGGACCCAACTGAGATCTCCATCATCTCTCACAACAACTGCACACTGACCTCCTGACCTGAGCTCAGCCTCTGCCCACTCAGACTGACCTTCATGCAGCTGCACAATGATGCATTTGGAAGCCAGACCTGATCACATTCATTTCCCTCTGTTGGTCTGATTGTGTAAAAAATGAAGCTCTGGGATAGGTTGCTTGTCTGACACTGTGTTCCTCTCCTGCTCCTCTTGCCACCTCTCTGGGACTCTGCCCTGCAAGAGCATGCTGCAGCTCTCTGCACATGCCATCAGTCCTATGCCTTCTCATTTCCGTTCACACTGCCACCTCCTTCCAGAATGCTTTTCTGCTCACATTAACCTGTCTGACTCCCACTTAGACTTTGCTCACAGGGCATCAATTCCAAAATAAATCCTATGCCCTGCCTACCTCTTTCACCTTTCCTGACAAACTAGCTTTAGCTGCTGACTGTAGGAAGCCTGAAAATCAATAACTAGCTGTCTGAGCTGCAAGAAAGGGGATAAAGGTTGGGCCAGGGTATGAGTTATATCAATGGCTTTTTTCTTTCAGAGATTCATGTTCTGGAGAAATGAAAATGCTGCCTCAGTGGAATGTTGATTAGCTGGAGTGGAGACCCAAGATCTCTGTCCAGTCAGGGCCATCAAGAGAGTTTGGGATGAATTTCTTTAATTGCTTCCCTAAGATTGATGCTTGGTGATGTGAGATTAAAATTTTGACCAAGGGAAGCTTCTCAATTTGTGTACCTAATTCAAGCATGTGCAAAAAGAAGTTATGATAAGAAAGTGCCCTTGATTCATTTTACAAATAAAAATTCCAAGGGCTGTGATGAGAGTCATTATATATGCAGAGACTTATAAAAAGATATTAAGAAAGTCTCACTTTTCAGTTTATTAAAAATAGAATTGAATGCTTCTTGGTGAGGCATTGGAATCTGAAACCTTAAAATGACCTGAAGAATGCCAATTACATAATTCTAGTTCTCAATTTCTCTGGTAGGTGAGTCAGAAGGTCAGAAGATAAACACACGTTCCCAGAAGTCCAAGGCAGTTCTTTTTTCTGTACTATGTTACTTTTGGAGGTGGTGCGGCTGGCTTATGTGCTGATGATATTAGTCCATTAAAAACTGAGTCATAGAGTCATACATTGAGAGTTAGATCATGTTTAGCTTGTCATATACTGACATGCCACTTAATTCCCTGTTTTATAATAAAGATGGAGGGGAACTAATGTTTATTGATTAACTGATGTCCTTCTGTGAACCAGGACTTCTACATAGATCTTCTCTTTTAATCCTGATTTACTGATGCCCCATTTTACAGATAAGAAAACTGAGGGTTCCCTAATATTTAATGAATAGTGGAACAAAACCAGATTCGTTTTACTCCACAGCCTACACTTATTCACTGGAAAGCAACACTTCCTTTTAAAGAGGGTAAAGTGGTATTGAAGCAGCTATTTTTAAAGGCAATGCTAGCATATTGGTTTTTATTTGACTAAAAAAATAGCAGCTTTATCTGACACATTCTCTAAGATATTCCTTAGGAAATAAAATATCTGCTGAGGGAAAAATCACTGCTTATCTATTTCATCTTTTTTAATCTTTCTTCTTCTGGTAATAGAACATAGAAGTGCTCTTGGCTGTCCAAAATCTGCACATCTCCAACTTTTCTTTTAGCTAGAGGTGGCCCTGTGATTGATGAGTGACCAGCCATGTGTGGAGAAAAGCAATGTGAACAACTTCTGACTTCACGGTTAAAGAAAATTGGTCTGTCCCCCATTTCGTTGCATTCCCGTTCTTACTGGCTGAAATTCAAAGCTGATAAATGGAACTAGAGCAGATATCTGGGAAAATGAGTTGAGGGTCTTATATTAAGACTTTCCAGCAAGAAGAATAATTTTTCCTGCGTTCCTGACACCACCAAATTGTTCTATCAGCTCTGAACTCTCTAGTGAGATTCTGTAAGTGTGAGAGACGTGAACTTCGACTTGCTTAAGGTGGGCTATTGAGGTCTCTTTGCTGTTGTGACCTAACTCAGGGGTCAGCAAATAACACTCTGTGGGCAAAATCTCACCCACTGTCTATTTTTGAAACTAAATAAAATTTCACTGAAGCACACCCATGCTCATTTGTTTGGTGTGTTTTCATGTTATGGCTGCTTTCATGTTACCATGGCACATTTGAGTAGCTAAAGACAGTGATATGGTTTGGATCTGTGTCCCCACCCAAATCTCATGTTGAAATGTAATCCCCAGTGCTGGAGGTGGGACCTGGTGGGAGGTGAAACGGGGGTGGTTTCTCATGAATGGTTTAGCTCCATTCCCTTGCTGCTGTATTCATGATAGTAAGTGAGTGAGTTGTCACAAGGTCTGACTGTTTAAAAGTGTGTGGCACCTCCCCCTTCTCTCTTGCTCCTGCTCCACAATGTAAGACCTGCCTACTTCCCCTTCACCTCCCACCATGATTGTAAATTTCTTGAGGCTTCCCCAGAAGCAGATGCTGATACGCTTCTTGTACATTCCTGCAGAATTGTGAGCCAATTAACTTCTTTTTTAAAAAATAAATTATCCAGTCTCAGTTATTTCTTTATAGCTGTGCAAAAATGGACTAATGCAGACAGTATGACTGCAAAGCCTAAAATATATTCCATCAGTTCCTTTGCCGAAAAGAAATGCTGTTTCTTGTTCTAATTAATTTAAAAAACCCTAAATTTAATGTGAGGGATGAACTATAAGTGAGTAGAAGCTGTCCTTGGATGCCACAGATCTGAATTCTAGGCCTAGCCCTGTTTCCAACTAGATGTGCAATATTGGGCAAATTAGTTCATCTTTCTGAATTGGTTCATAAGCATAATAAGAGGACAGATAGATTACCCTTTAACATGTATGCAATAATTGGGCTGTAGCCTGACTTACTCAGCTAGTGATGGTGATGCAAGTCACGTGATTCCCTTTAGCCATCTTTGTGCGCCAACGCAGCCAAACCTGAGTGATTTCCATCTCTTTCCCTCTCTTCCACTTACTCTTCTTTAACAACACTTAGGATGGTGCCTTTAGAGATTCTGAGGAAGCGACTCAAATGCTCAACGATATGGAGAAGGACCAAAGGTAATTTTCTTTTTTAAGCTGACAACCCGTTGGGGGATTCTGCTGGCATTTAAACAGTAGTTTTTTCTGGCTTGCCATTTTTCAGCTGGTGCCAAACACAGTAAAAACTACTGATTAGCTGAAACAAAGCAGATAATCATTAAACACTGCGAGGATGCGCTCCAATGTTGTGGACCAGGGAGGTTTTTGTCTTTGAGAGGGAGATATTGAAGATCATAGAAAATAATTACGTTTAAGAAAACCAATAATAAAATCTATGCTTACACAATCTCTCTAGAGTAGGAGTGCTTGACTCAGAAATAATTTTAAGGCACCATTTCTATTAGATCACTTAAGAGGGAGTTGAATAGCTAATGCGTAAAATAATCTACCATGCACTTTGGGAGGCCAACGTAAGAGGATCACTTGAGCCCAGGAGTTCAAGACCAGCCTGTGCAACATTATGAAATCTTGTCTCTGCAAAAAATGTAAAAAAATTAGCTGAACATGGTGACCTGACTGTAGTCCCAGCTACTGGGGAGGCTAAGGTGGGAGGATGGCTTGCAGTGAGCTGAGGTCAGCCACTGTACTTCAGCCTGAGTGACACAGCAAGATCCTATATCAAAAAAAAAAAAGAAAGAAAGAAAGAAAGAAAGAAAGAAAGAGTATACCATGGAAGAAGAGGGCAAGTTATCAAATGCAGTTGTTCTTTTATTCTTGTCTGATGTTCACACACTAGGTCAGTTACATTCCCCAGGAGGGAGTAGCCACAGAGGCAGCCCTTTCTGACCCCAGTGGTGGTGCCTTCCTTTGTTTATAGTTACCGCCTTGTTGATGCTTGGGCTCACCCAGGTCTCCTGAGGCTCACCTTACCAAGTGCAAGGGCAGTTACTGCATCAGCTCAGAGAGTTGTCTACAGGTTATGAGAATTTTCTGCTAGAGGCCTGCAAAGTTTCCATCAGCCATCAGGGGAGAAATATCCCTTCTGGTCTCTCTCAGTCGTGGTATACTCAGGAAAATGGGAATGATGCCAGCTATTTTAACAGAGAGAATTGTAATAGAAGGAAGTGGCTGAACAGGTATTGAAGGACCACAAAGGCAGAAGGGGATACCGAGTCAGCACAGAGCATACTAGCAACTGCAGGGAGCAGCTGGCACCTTTAGGGCTGCAGAGGTTGAAGGAAGCCTGGGCAAGATGTCACGTGCAGCTGGACCCCCAACTGCTGGGAGGGAGCACTCACTGACCCCGTAGGTCATTGAGGCTGATTTTTGGGGTGTTGGAAAAGCAAAAATTGAAATGAGCCCTCGTGCTGCCTGGGGAAGAAGGCTTCCTGGGGTGATGTGGAGGAGGGCATGAAGCAGAAAGAAAAGAGCAGGTCCCTGCTTCTCCCCCACCCCTCCTCTTAGCCCCACACTGACAGAAGCTCACAGAGAAGAGCTGCCAATGGCAGTGGGATCTCCTAGGTCCAGACCTAGCATCTGGGGTTTAGGGCTGGGGTTGGGTCTGAGAGACAGAGGCATAAAAACCCACTTGTGCTCCTTCCAATCCCTTGGCATGTTCATGGCCTATTCAAGCTCCTCAGTAACTCAGTCATTGTTTGCATCATGCTTTGCTCTAGGACAGTACAATCATGAATGAATAAAAACTCAAGGGAAAGATATCAACACACAATGACATGACATTCTATAGCACTGCTGTCACCAGCTTTAGGCCCAAAGTTTATTATATACCAAATACACACTTTCATTTCATACCTACTACGTACAAGGCTCTTAAAGGATAACAGAGGACATTTGGAATAGATACGATCCAGATCTTTTCCTTTAAAACTTTGGATTCTATTGAGGAGAACGGAACTGAATTCCATTGAGGAGAGGCAGAAGAAAGGAAGGATCAATTCAGAATGACCAGTCTCTACGACTTTGTAGAACCACAGGACTGAGTGAGGCAGGGATTTATTTATTGCTGTTTCTGTCATTTAATAATTATATGATTTGGGAGAATTGCTTAACTTTTCTAAGTCTTAATTTTCTTCTCTTAAAATGCAAATCTCAACAGTGCCTTCTTCCTTGGGGTTATTGTATAGACAAAGTAATTCATGTAAAGGGGTTAGCATGAAGTCTGACACTAGTGAGTACTCGACACTGTAAATTGTTTCAGTCGCTTTTATTCCCCCATTCTTGTATCAATTAATATTTTTTTTTACACTCAAATTTACACCCAGATCTCCTAGGTGTCTGTCTTTCCACTTCCGCCATGTCTCATTAGTTGTTAAGTACGTCACTTTTAATTCAGAAATCCCTGGCGCCGTCTTCACTCCATTGGTCAGAGTCTCAATCATATCTTCCTTCTCCATCCTGATGGAGAACCGCTAGCCCCACGCCCACGCCCTGCCCTTCCTCAATCCAGGCTTTCCTCTGCCATCAGACTGACCTTTACCATTGAAACCTGTACCTTTCCTTCCTGTGCTTTGAAACATTCTGCAGTTCTCCACCACAATACATCAAGTTGCGCCCCTTAAAATCTGGTAAACTTGACAGCAATCCTGGCAGTACCTACTTTTCCGGCAGACATTCTGCAACTTTTGTCCACACATCTGATAAATATGCAGAATCCTTGCAGGTTGATGAACACTTGGTCTTGCCTGACAGCTGAGCATACAGAACCTTCTGTGGGTCTTCACCCAGCAGAACTGGTGGCTTCCTCTTTGGTGATGTTGTAACTCTTGAACATTTTTCTGCCCAACCACTATGTGGAAAAAATACCCTCTGCACCTCACCATTTTGATTCTACTCTCCTTGAGGGTGGAGAAGAGGCTTACTTGTTGGTGATTCTTCAGTATCTAACACACGCTTGGGACCCATCAGATGCTTGGTAAGTGTTGAATAAATGGAAAAAGGAACAAATGAATCATGTATCAAATGTTATCATTCAAATTTTCAGATCATCATCACACCAGCACACGTAGCCAAATAATCTAATTTCACACCAAGAAACACATTGGCCACTCTCCCTGATTCATGTTTTTCTTGGTTATAGAAACATCTTTCTAGTTGCCTGCGTTTTCATAAAGTTTTCCAAGAATATGAGCTCTTCAACCTGATACCGAATTTGTTTTTTCTGAAATCTTGACCCCTAAGCAATATATTACACGTGTCCATGACAACCCACCAAGTAGAATTTCCAGGCCTCCGTTGTAGGCATTATATTATGAAGAGGTATATGTGCTATTTGACCCACCCTTTTCAAGGACTTCCTCTACTGGAAACAATATCACTAATTCAGAATCTGTTCTAACTTTGACCTCTTTTAAGATTCTTGTCATACCTCTTTAAGGAGCTGAAAAGAAAAATGGGCAGAGTGAAGGACGAAATTCTAGGAGATGACAAATAGCCTGAGCATTAAAACGTCATTGCCAGGAAAAATGTCCCGGCTGTGCTGGCCACCCTCCTCCTTGGAGGACAGAGAAGGTAACCAGGCAACAGGGCGGAGTTTTAAGAGCAATCAAGAAAAAATAAATCAGATTTCTAACAAGTTTCATAAAGCAAATTCTTACCCATTATCTAGAAATGTTAAGAAGGGGAATATTCTTTGCTTACGCATCAATTGCCTAAGGCTAATTTTTGATGACTTGGCAGTAAAAACGCGGCCTAATTTTTAAAATATCCCAGAGATTCAGCACCTCAAGAGCCACAGTGGCCATGTTCCAAGAGTGTCTTCATGTGGGGACCAGGTCTCAGTCATTCCTGTGATTAATGTCCCTAGCAGGCTTTCGGGAACACACCGGATCCTCTGTAATCCTTTTAATTTGATAAGGTTTTTAAAATTGAATCCATTCCTAACATGACAACAAGCTCCTCAGTTCAGTGTTTGTCATCTTGTCATCTCAGTTATGTCAACAGACACTCAGGCGCTGGTGACTTTTCATTATAACTCACTGAAATTACCTGTTAAGGCCCAGCCATTTTTAGCTTGTCTCTGACACTGAGCCAGCTCTCTTTCCAAGCAAAGAGCTTGCTGAAACTAAGAGCTTTCAGTCAAAGGATCAGGACCACTGAAAGCTCAGGAGTCCTTTTGGAGTCCACAGTTCATGTCTTCCTTCACTTTCAGAAAGATGATTGTGACTGACAGAATTACACCCATCAGTGTCACTTGTCTAGACCAGTCATCAGATGTAGGCACATGTTTTGAAGGATAATTACAATAGAGCATTTAGCCTATATAACAAGTAAATGGAGCTACTACAAAATGATTATTCCCTTTTGAGCACATTGATAGTCAAGACAATACAGTAAATCTTCTTTTATCTAGCAGTCACTCACCTGGCAGTCTTACCTGTCTAAAACACTAGGAAGAATCTTAAAGCAAGCCAAATAACCTCGTGAAAATATGAGCTATCTGAAACTGCATGAAAGCGTGTGCAACTCCTGAAAATATGAACTATTTGAACACGAGAATATGAGCTATCTGAAAGTGCATTATGCAACTCATGTATTAAAGAACCCCTTAGGCCCTACTCTATACTTATTTACTGTTACATTCAACACCAAATTCTGAGCTGCTCATTAGATTTCTCAGTGTAGCTGTCATAAGAAGGGCTGGTTGGGCATGCATGTCTGAGAGAAGCAAGTGCATTAACAAAGCAAGAATAGACAGCTTATGACATAATTTTAAGAGAAAACCAAAAAACATGCGAAAGAGGACCAAAGATTCTTTCCCCAAATATTTTTTACAAACCCCCCAAAGCAAATGACAAAAGACGGAGAAGCTGCATGTCTATTTAAGATAAGAATGGTTGTGCACTTCTTGGCAGGCTTTGGCACAATTCTGTGTTGTTGCATAGCTCAGCATACACGACTAGCTTCATCTCTCAAGAATGGGTTAAACAATTAGTAATAATCTCCCCATCTGTGAAAAGATCATTTATAATACAGACCACTAAATTTTCTGCAGAAAAAGTTTTAATTTTAAAAATAAGGACTGGGCATAGTAGCTCACATCTGTAATTCCAGCACTTTGGGAGGCTGAGGTGGGAGGATTGCTTAAGGCCAGAAGTTTGAGAGCAGCCTGGCCAAGATAGCAAGACCCCATCTCTACAAGAAAAAAAAAATAGTAGCACATGGAGCAAGTGTAGTCCCAGCTACTCAGCAGGCTGAGGTAGGAAGACCACTTGTGCCAGGAGTTCAAGGCTGAAGTCAACTCGGATTGTACCACTGCACTACAGCATGGGTAATGGAGCAATATCTTGTCTCTAAAAAATATAAAATAATAAACATAAAAATAAGTTTGGGCATGTAAGACAAAATTTTCTGTTATTTGTAGTTACATCATCAGAGTATTTCAGGATTCAAAAATATGAAATAAATGAGGCAGTCTACTAAGAAGTAAATGAATTCTCTTGACCTATGTAGCTAAAACACCAGTTTTGCTGCATTGCTGATATTGATGAATGAAAATCTGATCTTGGATAAAAAGGTACAGCAAACATTGTAGCTGTGCCCAACATTTGAAATAAAATTTAAAAATGATTCTGTAATCTTTTTGGATATCTTGCCTTTGTGGAACATCACATATGATATTTTTACATTGTTTTAAAATGTAAAATCTTCCATCCAATTTCTAATGCACTATCAGATGACGATATCAGGGAGAAGTTGGAGAGAAGGAAGAACCAATCACTGGTGAATGCTTCATAGGTACAAGGCATGTTTCCTCATGGAGAGAGAACAGAGAGGGTGAGAGTGTGGGGTTTGGACTCTCACTGCCTCAATTTGATCCTTGAGTCAACCACTCAGTAGGCATAAACTGGGCAATTTTCCCAAATTCCCTGCACCTGAGTCTCTGCATCTATAACATGGAGTGATAATGATAGTACCTAATCCCTAGAGTTACTGAAAACTTAAATGAGCTAATGCATTTGTAACACTTACACAAGGGCTTGCAACATAGCAAACACTCTAAGTGTTAGTTCTCTAATTCTCAAGAAAACTGCGCGAGGCATCTTGACATTATACCTACTTGACAAATGCAGAAACCAAGACTCAAAGAGGTTCAAAAACTTTGCACAGGTCACAATAAAAGTGGTTAATTTTCAAAGAAAGAATCTGAGTGGAGTGTCTATATCGTGTTTATGTGGAGAAGATGTATTCCCATCTTTGCCAATGCTTATTATAAAAATTCATTTTAATCCAAGAGAAAATAAGGCATGAAAACCAAAGAACAAGTGAAAGAGGACCAATGACTATTTCCCCAATTATTTTTTTAGAAGTCTCAGAATCATGGAGATTCAAAATCACTTCTTAGAATCTGGTAACCAAATTTCGTATCTTGGCTGTTCGATGCGGTAAGAGCCACAGAGAAACACCTGATTTTGGTTTTAGAACCATATTGTATTTGCTTAAACAGTTTTAAAAGCCTCCAAATAAATAAATTGTCCGTCCAAACCATTAGCAGACAAATGTTTTGTCTATTTTTTTCCCTTGGTTCTGATATCTTTCTAGATCTAGAGTTATAAACTCAAACGGTTTCAGAGGCAGGGCTGGTAACCTACCACCAGTATGGCTGCGAGGAAGCACAACAGAGCCGGGTGGGGCTTGTGGTTACCTGCACAACACTGCTGGGGTATGGTCAAACCCAAAACTGCTCCGGGCTGGACTTGTCTTTCAGGCTGTCATTTTGCAACCACTGGTCTAAATGAACAACGCACAACGTTGTGTATCTATTTTTCCTTGGACTCCTCCTCCACTGCTCATTCCCCTGAGGTTGGGAAAAAAAAGTGAGAGAGAGAGAGACAGCCCAGCTGGCAGGGGTCTTACGGGAGTTCCTGGATGAGCATTGCTCTGCACCTTGCTTCTCCCTGATTCTGTTTAGTAATGGGTCAGACTCTGCAATCATTTATTTAGTGTCTATGAGACATGAGGCCCTGGACTAAATTCAGAGGGAATTGCGAAGACTCACTAAACAGCAACAACAAAAATAGAAAAATAAAAATAGCCCCTACCCTTGTAGTTTAGTTCTGCATTCTGATGTGCTCACAGATAATTGGAACGCCATGTGGTAAGTACTGTGATACCAGTAAATGGTGGTGAGGAAATTTATGCGGCACACAAGTGCACTTTGAACCAAAAGCACTCAGAATTAGGATCTGCAGTTAATCGACTTCAAGCTACATTAACTGAAGAGGACTATTATGACTCAGAGAAGTGTTGGAGTGAGGATGTGAGGATTGAAATTTCTGTTGCATTACGAATTACCACATGCTTCTCAAGCCTCTTCTTTTGGGTTATTTTAGTATCCAAATCCTTTTCATCTGCAGTAAGCAGCCCAGGTCCCACACGGAACATGAAGTCTGCTCACCCCAAATGATTGATTTTAGCCCTGGAGGGGTCTTTGGAGATGTTAAGCAAGTTCCTCCTGTCCCATTTGAGTGCAGCAAGACCCAGGATTCATCATGGGGCAAAGCAAAGAAGTAAAGATTTGGACCCCATCTCCCATTGAAGGGTTCCCTTTCCTTTTGTCCATCATTTCATGTCCTAAAACTTTCATTATTTGAATTATTCTCTGTGCTACTATACAGGTCATTCCATTTTGCTGTTTCACAGTTAATGGTTTTTTTTTTTTTTTTTTTCCTCAGCAAGTGAACTCTCCACTTACTGATTAAGGAGGCTGTGTTATGTTTTAGTTATTCCACGCCTGACCATTCTGCATGACCATCTGCTTAGTAGGCGCTCCCAAGTCACTTTTAGAACTTGAGGATAACTTTGAATCTTCAATAATTTGAGAGCAGTGATTCAAGGGTAAGTAATCTCCAAATCAATGTGTGTATGTGAAATATTAAAATTATTTTGGTTTCCCTATGTATAAATTTTAAAAAAAAGATGCAGAAGCTATTGTAATATGGTGATGTATGTAAATATATTCTGGACATTGTAGCTTATTGGATGAGTGTAAGTAGATATGATGAGGTTATGCTATTTTGAAATGAGATGACAATTTTTTGTTTGTCTTTTGGTTTCCTTATAATCTCAAGTGGAGAGCGGGGAGTGCTAGGGTCATTCAGCAGATAATACTAGGAGAAATCTTCCAAAACAAAAGTAAATCCTCTTCTCAGAATTAGCAGTCATTGAATGGGAGTTTAGAAGGAGAAAAGTATAGAGATTAATGTCCCACACGAACTCAGTGATGCCCATGTTCAAGCCACCGAAACTGCCCTCTTACCACCCCATCTGCGCCTGGAAAATTTGAATTTGATACATTGAACATTCTCTTCTATGAGTTTGAACACATTAACTGAACTTGACTTTTATAAGACTCTGGAACTCAGAAAATCCTATTTATGGCAAATTTTTATTTTTAAAGCTGTACTCATTTATGATTATCAGGAAAAATTTAGGTATCAATGAAATATTTACCTGGTTCTTTTCTGTCTCTCTAAATTAAACAAAAAATCACTAATGATCTAAGATTTGAGACAGAATTATATGTAAGTATTGGCTTAATAACTCCATATGTAAAAAAAATGAAAAACATTTCTTATCCCTGGGTGAAATTGAAGAGACAGACTCCAACTAAATTACCTTCCACAGTGAGAGGTGCTGGTCATAGCTGCGTGCAGGCTTATAGGGGGCAATTTGTCTTACTTTCATTACGGAGCAAAGCCACAGTCTATTCTTGTACACAAGAAGAAATGAAGTAGCTGGCTCAAGTATACATAAGGTGTCAGAGCCAGAAGTCCATCCTCTACCAGTGCACACGGGGCTTGTCCCCACACATGGGTACAAAAGAAGCACAAGGAACTCCATTTTCAAATTTGTGGAAGAAGGTCTTTGCTGGCTTGCCTACATAGAGTAGGGAAAAACCTTCTCCTCTGTAACATAAATATAAATTACAGGACAAAAATAGCTATTTGTTTAAAAATACCAATGGGATGGGGCTCCACCTGTAAAATCTGATACGATTGCTCTGGGTAGGAAACTGGAATTGGCACTTTGAGGAATGCCTCAGGCGATGCTAATATGTGGCTAAGGTAAAGACTTGCTGTCATCAGACTCCTTAAAATTCTCTACCCATGCAGTTGGCCTGGGGATTTTGTTATAATGCTGATTCTGATTCAATAGGTCTGGGTGGACCTGCATTTCTAACAAGCTCCGCGTTGATGCCAGTGCTGCTCGTTTGCAGTCGACACTTGGAGCAGCAAGGATCTAAGCTTAGCTCTTTGGATTTAGACTTCCATTGCATACATTTAATTTCTTCCCTGGAACATATACACTTTTGAATAATGTGTATCCAATCTCATCCTTTAATGATTATGAAAGCATTAATTATCATTTTAAGTAATTATTTCTGATGCATGTAAATAGGTCTGCTTCTGTGGTTAGGGTGTTCTCATTTGGCATTTCTCATGCTTTGCTGATCATGAGAACCACCTGGGGAGCTTTACACCTGGGAGGGAGGCTGCTCCTCTATAGATGCTGTGTAAGAGAGGAGGAAAGTTAAGCCTGCTGGTGATTCCGATGTCCGGACTGGTTTAGAAGCTGCTACTCTGAATAAGAATTGAGATGTAGTATTTCAATCTGGAAGTTTATAAGCATTTTCAAATGATAATGGAAGAAATAAGATTATTTTACTTTCAGCATATGTTAAAATGTAACAACCTGAAACGTAGGTGCTAAAACCTGTGGGTATACTATTTTGTCTTAAATTATAAAGAAATTCAATTAAAACAGCAACTATGAACACATCTGGGCACTACCAAAATTCCATTGTTAAAAAATGTCTCCTGTTTTTGATTTACTGCCCGAAAAGTAAAAATGAGAGTTGGAATAGCAGGAAAAGTCATCCCACCAATATTCCTCTATGCAACTGCCCACATATCTCTGCCTTGTTAACGAGAATATTCTGGCCATAAGACATCACATCAGCTGGCCGCCATCTTGCCTAGGGAGGAATTGAATCTCTTCAGCTAATTGATCAACCAATCCACAACCGTAACTTCATGCAATTCTAAATTTTGAAGAAATTCATAAAAATAAACAACATGGCATGTTTATTTCTTATTTAGAAAGCCAAGCATCATCTTGCTCCTACTCTAATACTCTTAATAAACCTTCACAATTCCTTAGTTCTCCCACCCCACTTCCCGTTTTGCAGCACAGCATAGGGAAAACCTCTGCTCAGAATCCCTAGCCTGGGTTTAAGTTCAGTTCTATCACTTATTCAGTGTGGGAACTAGTTTGGCAATATATCAATTCTTTTAAACTCTAAGAGTCTCCATTATTGGTTCTATTGTGAGGATTCAGTGGGTTGATGGATTTGGAATTTCCAAAGTGAAGGATTATTATTATTTTCTTCTTCTGTTGAAGAAGGCTCCTTGTACCCTGTGCTCTCTCCACGGTGTTTGCATGTGCACACACATGTCCACTGTCTGCCCCTTTGTACATCATTCACCACTTTCTGTCTGCAAAGACTGTAGAACTGGAACTAGCTTAGAGGATAGTTTTATTAAGTCCCAAATCTTGCTTTTATTAATTATTCCTTGATCATATTCTCCCACTCCCACCCATAGGAATTTCTCTCTGCTGTATTTCCAATAAGCATTACCTACATCTCAGATATTTCATTAGAGCCTATTTTTATGTACTTTGTGTTTACCCACAAGTTTATGAGCATGTTGATGTCAGGAATGAAGTTTTAGTCAGTTTTCTGCCCCCAAAGTCCCTGGTACATAGTGATCACTCTACGTAGGCACATTCATTTGAATTAATCTTCAAACTCTGTCAAGAGAGCCTGTTAGTTTAGAATTTGGAGTAATCAGGGAGAGGGGTAGTTGAATACTCTTCCTGATATAGATATGACATGAGTTTTTCAGTTCAATGTGGCAAATTATCTTAAAGTCATTTATGGAAAGATGTATAAAATTTAACATAACAAAAAATAAAGATTAAAAATTACAGTGCCACTTTTTGAAACCTCAGGCTTTCCACATTTAGAATGTATTATATCCTATTCTAAACTGATCTCAAAAATGAATATAAACTCTAAAAAACTAAACTAATAATTGAATTCCACAATGCTCTTTGGGGGCTTAATACAAACTTACCTTTACAATCCTATATCTTAGCCCCTTAAGAGCAAGATCTCATGCCCATGCAGAAAGGATTTTAAAGTATTCTTTTGAGGTTCAATGTGCTATTCTTTGGACTAATTTTTCAAAGAATAAACTTAAAGCTTCAAGAGAATGTGTTTGCATGCTGAAAGAATCTCAGAAGGGAATTTGGAAGATCTGTTTATGTTTAAAATGCAAACTTCAGAAAAGCACTTTTGTTTAGTCCTCTATTTAATAATCAGAATTTTTATGCCATTAATTTTATTCTTCCTTTTTTGTGTTGTTAACATTGCATTCCAGGATTAGCATTGTTTAGGTGGAGTGACTCTAATGTGAGTAGAGCATGAGGTATCTTACAGATGAAAGAAGTCTGTGAATTCACATCCTGTAAGGGAAACAGCTCAGATGGTTTTGGCCAAGGCTCAGAATCTGAATTAAAGTAGTAATGCAGGACTACACAGTCCAGATCTCTGTCTCTAATTGTGGGAATAGTGGATTCCTTAAATTTGAAATTTAGAAATGTAATAAAAAGATTAGATCTGAATGGCTGACCTCACTTTACAGAATTACAAAGTTCATGTAGCTGTCATATACTCCAATTCATTGGTTTAGGATACAGAATGGGATAACTTTTCTCTTAGCCTCTAGGATAAATGACTTATTTTGTAATCTGCAAATTGAGAGCCTTGCTTTCCTATTCTTCCCTGGGTTTTCTCCTTCCTGTGTAAAGACAAGTTCTGATTCAGTCTTGAAGTTCAGGCCTGGGTATCAGCACCTCCAAAAGAAAAAGAAAAGCCAAAACAGTAGGGGACACTGTTCTCTGAACTCCTGCTCGGGGATCGTGTTCGTTCTCACACTCCTATGAAGAGCTGCCTGAGACTGCGTAATTTAGAAAGAGAAGAGTTTTAATTGACTCACAGTTCTATAGAGCTGGGGAGGCCTCAGGAAACTTGCAGTCATGCTGGAAGGGGAAGCAAACACGTCCTTCTTCACATGGCGCCAGGAAGGAAAAGACTGAGAACTGAATGAAGGGGGAATCCCCTTATAGAACCATCAGATCTCATGAGAACTTACTCAACCTAATGAGAATACCGTGAGGAAAACAGCCCCCTTTATTAAATTACCTCCCACTAGGTCCCTCCCACCACATGTGGGGATTATGGGAACTATATGGGGACACAGCCAAACCATATTAGATGATCTCCATCTTGTTGCTTCCAAGCTCAGTCAAGCTGAATGATTGGGCAGTCCTTGCCAAAAGGAAGAGAGAAGCTAAGGGAGACACTGTCTTGACCCCAGGTGGGCAGGGAGCCTGAAGATTCTTGCCTGTGGCAGGATGGGACATGGGGCCCCATGCCCATTGACTTAGTGGACTTAGTGGTATTTTCTTGGGAAGGAGAAAGCTCCTCCTACCGGAGTTGGTCTGACTCCTGTTGGGCAGCACTTTGAGTCTACCCTCAGACATCCACCCTCCCCAAGCCACGTCCCCACATCAGGACCACTGGATAGTACCGATAAGGGGCAGATGTGGGCTCTGCAATTGGCCATATGCTATGTCCAGAACCAGCTGTCCCCGACCCTGAGTGGTCACCCTAGGGTGCCAGTGGAGGCTGCTTTCTTTAGGGTAAATTTGCCTGTGGTGTCCTTTATTGACTATTGAATTTCTTTGAAGCCACTTCAGTCCCTCAGAAATATTGTAATAATTCCTAACTTTAGAGGAAAGGGTTAGGATCTTAAGCCCCTTCCTTTCGGAGTTCCCTGCCCCCTTTGCAATTTTAAAATATTATCCCCAGGAACTTGCTGACGTTTTATAAAGAGAGGCTAATGGTAGAGATGTGGAACTATTGTGCCTTCCCATGGAATCAGAATCCCAGAATTTGGTGAGGAGGAGGAAAATCGATGTGTTTGTCTTCAAAGGAGGCAAATAAAAATGGTTGCTCCCACTCCAGAAAAGTTCTGCTTCATGAAGGATATTTTTTGTTTTTGCTACTATAAACTGGAAAAAGTAAGTTGGAAGCAACTTAATGGAACTTTATTAAACCTCAAAAAAAAAAAAAACAAAAACCCTTAGGTTTGGCCTCACCAGGTACCTATTGTTAAAATAATTAAGTACAATTAAGTATCAGCCTCAAATTTATATACAATAATCTGTAAATTGTACATGCTGAAAATTTCTTACAAAATGCCAGCCTCTGCTTATTTATTACCCTATGATAAGTTCTTTATGTGCTAGCACAACTCAACTACCACTGTGTGTACTTCAAAACATACCCTTTCTTCTTCATTTGTGAATTGGTGGGAGTCCTTTCTTGCCTACACAAAGGGTTAAATTTCATACCTTAAGTCCGGATTTGAAAAGTTACTTCCTGATTGTGAAATTAACTCAAAATTAGATTTCTAGGTTGGAAAGAAATCTTGTTCTTTCTACTTAATGCTGTTAAATATTCTCCCTGAATATGCAATTTATGGCATTTCTTGTTAAACACTTTGTGCCCAGTAATTTGAGCAATGTAAGGATCAAATATCATATTATGCCAAATTGAAACTGAAGCCATCTCTAAATGTAAATGCATAGCAACCTTTAGCAGAAAATTGTAAAAAAGCACAAAACAATAAGAAATACTATGACTTTAAAATGAACTCTCCCTTTCTCTCTCTGTGTGTGTGTATGTGTGTGCGTGAGAGAGAGAGAGAGAGAGAGAGAGAAATTAAAAGTAGTTGTAAGAAAGTGACCTCATTATACCAAAATCTTTGGACAACAATATCGCTCATGTTTTTTTCAGCATGATGAGTCTATGAAATGAAAATCCTCAAATTTTCATTTTATTTTGGTTTCTTAATGGTTTTTTTTGTTTGTTTCTTTTAATTGACCATAAGAATCCTTAGTTTTTATTTTTCTGCTAATCATTAGTTTTTATTTTTCTTGCCTAAATTTAAGCCTTTATTGCCTCTGCTTCCTGTGGGTATAAATGGAGATTAATGTGACGTTAATCTCCTGACTGCCCAAGTGGATGGAGAACATCTCTGGGTGAGCAGGAAGAGAGAGGTACTGATAGGCAGACACAAGGGCTGCTTTTCTCCACTTCAGATCATGCTCCCTTCGCCCTCCCCCTATTTCTGATACCTCGATTGAAAGAACAATGGCTAAAAGAGGAATTTTCCCTAAAACAATTGGTCAACCAGACAAATTATCCATGACACAGAAGCAAAAAAGATCTGCATTGGAGCTCTGAATTCTGAGTTCCAACAGGTTCTGGCCCCAGTTAGTGAACTGCATTTTGCAGAATGTGTCCTTTGACTTCTTCAGACATTTACATGAGAAAGGAAGATTCTTTTCAGTTATAAAATCCTACACAGCTTATCTATTTGCTCATAGCTGAGAAAGTCTTTCTTTATACCGTACAGATTGAGACAGTCATATTCAATCAAATCTCCACTATCGTCAAATAATTTTGCTAGAATAAATAACCTCCCTGACCAAGGTGAGCGTTGTTTCCCAAGAAAACAATGCTTGTACACTTGATAGGCATTCACCCTAACTTTGCTAAATATAGAAAAGACTCTCGCCAGCAGAATAACTCCCGGACAAGATGGATGCTGGACAAGCTAAATCCCAGCTGGGAAACCACCTTCCAAGGTATTTTCCTGGAGTTGCTGCCTCTGGGTTGTCTGCTCAGGAAGGACCTGAAAGTAGCCCACTGTGGTCATCAGTGTGAACAGAATGGACCAGGGGACCAGGGGATGGTGGTCTCTACTCATGGAAGACTGTGCTTACTGTTGGACCAAGGAGATGCTCTCTCTTGATAGGTCAGAACATGAGACAGAGTTAGGAATTTGGTAGCAGGAATAAAGGGGAAATGCATAGAGAACAACTAAATCATTTTAATACTGCAGCACCCCAAGGCTCTGCAAAGGTTCAGTGAGATAACAGAGTCCTGATACTGCCTTGGTTCCCAAGCAACCTTTCCAGTAACCATGAGCCTGGCCCCTACTCTTGTGAATTGCTGCCATCCATTCCTCTCTTCCTTATTTTCATCTTCATCACTATCAATCAAAAGAGTAGGGCAAAGGATTAGGTATAGTACACATCTATTTTTCCTGTATGGCCTCCATTTATCCTATTACCAGTGACAATATTATGAATTTTCTCTGGGGAATGACTCTCAGTCTTCATGTATTTTGGAGTTGTCTCATGGGGAGCACAGGACCAAGGCCAATCATCACATCTTATTCCTGTGTTCACAGAAAATGTTTCAGGGGCAGGGATGTAGTTTAGTTCAGTCCAATGGTACTTATGCTCAGTACCTTTATTTGAACATGTGTGTGTGTGTTGGGGTAAGGGAGTGCACATCTAGAATTGTTATTAACCGTCTTGTCAGCAAATGGACTTTGAGAAAAAATACAATGAGAGGGGAAAAGAAACTCAGCTATGGGACCATCTTTATCCTGAGTCAAGTCACTTCTATGGCCAGCAAAACCAGTACTATCCCTGAACTTTTTGGTTACATTATGAAATTATGCTATAGCAAGTATGGCAGACTGGTGTAAGGTTATGAAAAGCCCCTGCCTCCTCTTTGTGGTGTAAAGACCAGGCTACTTTGGCAGCTTCTTTTGTAGTTAGGTGTGGCCACAGGAATATATGGAAGACATGTGTTCCTCCATTCTTGTTCATAAAACCTTTTTATTGACCCTCCTTTCTCTTTTTCTTTGTCTGCCACCAGAAGACTCTGAAGCCTCCCAGAATGGTGGTTTTGGAAAATGGAAGGTACCTGGGTCTATGAATGACTGTGTCAAAGGTGACCTGCTTGCCAGTCCACACTGGGCTTAGTATAAGTAAGAAAGAAATGTTGGTTGTGTTGAGCAACTGAAAATGTAGTGATGGCTTATTATAGCATACACTTAATAGAGTCAGTTCTTCTTTTTCTTTCTGTCCTTCTCAACCCAAATGTAATGAACTGATCATTTTGTATCTTTCCTTCCATTCTTACCTTGCAGCCCCAAAGAGCAAATGAGCATTCATTGCATGCCCCCTCCACTGTAATGTGTGAAGTTTACACATAAACTTTAATGTGATTTGTATACCATAAAGAACAGTTAAAATGAACAATGGTGAAATACTACTTTCTGGCTTCAAAGAAAGCATTTCACATGCAAACATTATTTACTTAATTCATTTGTATTTTGAAGATTCCAAAGTTAGCCCTGGCTTTCCTCTATGTACTTTGGAACCACTACTCTTATTTATTTATTTATTTAAATATGAATTAACAAACAAAGAAACAAAGAAACCAAGGCAAGTGTTGGTTCCCAAGAGATCAGGTTTATTATATACTGCATTACTTTCTTACCTAACTTTTTTATTTGATTTCATTTTCATAATAACAGCTTTGTGATGTAGAAGCAGAGTATTAGCCTCATTTTGCAAATCTGTAAATTAAGCTCTAAGGACAAGAAATTTATGCGTGGTTACCTAGAATTCAAATTCATCTTTAAATTCTATGGTTTTTCAATTTTTTCACTTATTTCTTAATGTTTTAAAATGATAAAACAATGATAGCTCTTATATTTCTGTGAGTGAGACTTAAGAGAGTTGTTTGAGAGGCCAACATTAATGAATACAAAGTGAAGGCTCGAGATAAGTGTATAAAGAACCTGACATTTCCTTCCACTGGCAAAAATTGCTGTATATTAAACCCTGGAGGAGCCTCTTTGATGAAAAAGCCAGTATTCAGTTCTTCTCATTGGAACTTGAAACCTTTTTTCCACTGATCATACTAGAATTGCAAAGGCTCAAAAATACCCCCATACATATTTAAAATATTTTTATTAAAACATTACCACAGTGGCTCCCGCAGAAAGAATATATTGTATACTTAGACCAAAACATTTTTTCCACACTACCCACCCAATGATATTTCTGGATTTACGGTAGTACAGCATTTAAATTTGCCATCTGTTTTTAAGTATTAGTTTATTCACACATGAGTTTTTAGATACATTTTTTACTACAGCATATATGCAGCAAGTGTTTGCTTTACCGAATTTACTTGCCTTATCCAGCCCCATGTCTTCCTGAAAGTTCTTTCATGATTATATGGAAATTATGATTAATATTGTTAAAATGCCTAGCAATTTTCAGTTATGTTTTCTTTTTCCTGTGTGTTGTCATGAAATGTAATTTACTAATAATTTATTTTATACTTTTAAAGTACAAGGGGCATTGATAAAATTTTTAGCAATTGCTAGATAGCATTATTTTCAACTTCTATGCTTATCTTAGTCTGTTTAGTGTTGCTATCAAGGAATACCTGAGGCAGCGTCATTTATAAAGAAAAGAGGTTTATTTGGCTCACAGTTCTGCAGACTGGAAGACTGAGCATCTGCTGAAAGCCTCAGGCTGCTTCCATTCATAGATCAAGGTGAAGGGAGAGCCAATGTGCGCAGAGACCACATGGGGAGAGGGGAAGCAAGAGAGATGAGGGAGTGGCAGGCTCCATTTAACAACCAACTCTTGTAAGAACTAATAGTGAGAGCCCACTCCCACCCAAGAGGAAACATTAATCTATTCATGAAGGGTTCACTCCCACGACCCAGTCACCTCCCACTGGGCCCCACCTTCCCAAACCTCCACACTGGGAATGAAATTTCAACAGGCGTTTTAGAGGGAAAAAATATCCTAACTATAAAAGTATTCCCTCCAGAATGGTACTGGATGCAAGCCACTTCTCAATACACACTTGCTAAATGGCTATTCCTCACTATACTTTAAGAGATCAACACGGCCATTATATTTTTGAAGAAGGACAAAATCTCTGGAGAGTCAACCACCTTTTGGCCACACAGTAAGCTCTTGGCAAAATGCCAGTTTAACTTGCTAATTTGTAGGTTGATGGTAAAATGTGAAATTCTATCAACTTTTTACAACATTTTAATTTATATAAAATTCATATACTATACAATTAACTCATTTAAAGTGTAAAATCTCATGGTTTGTAGTATATTCACAGATATATGAAAACATCAATTGCATAACTATTTACAATAGCAAAGACTTGGAACCAACCCAAATGCCCATCAATGATAGACTGGATGAAGGAAATGTGGCACATATACACCATGGAATACTATGCAGCCATGAAAAAGAATGAGTTTATATCCTTTGCAGGGACATGGATGAAACTAGAAGCCATCTTTCTCAGCAAACTAACACAGGAACAGAAAACCAAACACTGCATGTTCTTTCTCATAAGTGGGAGTTGAACAATGAAAACACATGGACACAGGGAGGGGAACACCACACACTGGAGCCTGTTGTGGGGTGGGGGACAAGGAGTGGTAGAGCATTAGGACAAATACCTAATGCTTGTGGGGCGTAAAACCTAGATGATGGGCTGATAGGTGCAACAAGCCACCATGGCACATATATACCTATGTAACAAACTTGCACATTCTGCACATATATCCTAGAACTTAAAGTTAGAAAAAAAAGGACATTTTCATCCCCTCAGAAAGAAACCCTAATGCTTCTACCCCATCACCCCTTGCCTTAAGCAACCGTTAATCTACTTTCAATAGCTATAGATTTACCTATTCTAGATATTTCATATAAATATCATAAAATATGTGGTCTTTTTTGACTGACTTTTTTCACTTAGCATAATATTTTGAAGGTTCATTCATATTGAAGCATCTATCAGTACTTCATTCTTTCAAGGGCAAAGTAATAACCCTTCACAAGGATATGCCCCATTTTGTTTATCCATTTGTCAGTTGGAAGACATGTAGGTTGTGTCTACAATTTTGCTGTTATAAGTATTTGTTTACAAGTTATTGCATGGACATATGTTTTAATTTCTCTTGAAAATATAACTAGGAATAAAGTTTCTGTGTGTTACGGTAAATCTACAGATGACTGTTTGAGTAAGGAACTGCTAGACTATTTTGCTATTTTCCAAAGTGACTGCATCTTCTACCAGCAGTATATGAGGGTTGTGATCTCTCTATAACCTCTTTATCACGTTATATTCTGATTTTTAGATTCCAGCTGTTCTAGTGAGTGTACAATTATATCTCATTGTAGACTTGATTTGTATTTCCCTGATGGCTAGTGATATTGGGCATATGTTCATGTGCTTATTGGCCATTTGCATAACTTACTTGGGGAAACATCTATTAAGATCATTTGTTTACTTTTAAATTGGGTTGTTTTGTTATTTCTGAGTGGTAAGTTTTTATATATTCTATAAACAAGATATTCCCTTATTACATATATGATTTGCAAATATTTTTTCTTATTCTGTTGTCTTTTCACTTTTTTGATGTGTTCTTTGAAGCACAAATTTTGATAAAGTTCAAGTTATTGTTTTTTTAATTGCCCATGCTTTTGGTGTCCTATCTAAAATATTATCAAATCCAAGGTCATGAGGTTTTCTCTCACGTTTTCTTCTAAGACTTTCATAATTTTAGCTCCTACATTTATGTATTGATGCGTTTTGAGTTAACTTTTTTATATGGTGTAATGTAAGCGTCCAACTTCATTCTTGTGTTTGTGACTATCCCGTTGTCCCGGCACATTTGTTAAAGAGACTATTCTTTTTCTGTTGAATGGTACTGGCACCCCTGTCAAAAGGTCAGTCAACTATTGATGTGTGAGTTCATTTTTTGGACTCTGAAATCTATTCAATTGCTATATACATCTGTCTTTATGTCAGTACCGCACTGTCTTGATTACTGTTGCCTTGTAGTCACTTTTGAAATGAGAAAGTGTGAGTTCTACCTGTTCTTTTTCAAGATTGGGTGTGTGAGTGTGTGTGTGTGTGCATGTGTGTGTGTGAGAGAGAGAGAGAGAGAGAGAGAGACTATTTTGGCTCTCTTGCAATTCTATCTGACTTTAGTATCCTCTCGTAAATTTCTACAGAGAAATCATCTGGAAATCTGACAGGGAATGTGTTAAACCTATAGATCAATTTGGGGAGTACTGTCATCCTAACAATGTTAGGTCTTCCAACCCATTAATGTGAGATGTTTTCATTTATTTAGATTTCTACTTTTTTTCATCTGTGTTTTAGAGTTCTAAGTTTTCCACTGACTGTTAATTTATTCCTAAGTATTTTATTCTTTTTGATTCTATTATAAATTGAATTGTTTTCTTAATTTCATTTTTTGAATTTTCCTTGCAAGTGGATAGAAATACAGTTTGTTTTAGATATTGATAATGTGTCCTGCAACCTTGCTGTACTTGTTTAGTAGTTCTAATATTTTTTACACAGTCATGTCATCTGTGAATAAAGGCATTGGAACTTCTTTTTTTTCAGTATTTATTTATTTGATTTATTTTATTTCTTTTACGTGTCTAATTACCCTGGCCAAAAAATTAAGTACAATGTTGAATAGAAGTGCCATGAGTATTATTGCCTTGTTTCTGCTCTTAGGGAAAAAGGATCAGCTTTCCAGCAATAAGTATAATGTTAATTCTGGAATTTACAGATGTGTTTTATCTTATTGAGAAAGTTTTCTTTTAGGCCTAGTTTGCCTAATTTATTTTAATAGGTTTTGTTGTGTTTTGTTTTATCATAAAAGGGTATTAAATGTTAATTTTTTATGTTAATTTAAATAATCATGTAGTTATTGTCTTTTATTGACATGTTATATTGTATTAATTGATTTTGGGGTGTTAAAGCCATCTTACTTCCCTGGTCATGGTGTTTAGTTATTTTTACATGTTGTTGGATTTGGTTTGCTACTACTTTGTGGAGGATGTTTGCATCTACATTCATAAGATAGTAGTCTGTAGCTTTCTTACCTTGGGATATCTTTGTCTAATTTTGGTATCAGTGTAATGTTCACCTCATAGAACAAGTTGGGAAATGTTCTCTTCTCTGTTTTTTAGTAGAGTTTGTGAAGAATTGGTATGACTCTTTCTTTAAATGGTTGGTAGAGTGAAGCCCTGAAGCCATCTGGGCTTTGGTTTTTCTTCGTGTGTAGTTCTGAAATTACTAATCCAATCTATTCACTTGCGATAGGTCTATCCAGATGGTCTATTTTTTTTTTTTTTGAGCCAGTTTTGGTA
Source organism: Theropithecus gelada (assembly GCF_003255815.1). Lineage (NCBI taxonomy): Eukaryota > Metazoa > Chordata > Mammalia > Primates > Cercopithecidae > Theropithecus > Theropithecus gelada. Next base: position 27,140,769 of record NC_037681.1, on the reverse strand, counting down.
GTTTGTGTATGGGGGGGAATTTGTCCACTCGATCTGAATGATCTTACTTATTTGCATACAAGTGCCCAACAGTATTACTTGTTGCTTTTTAATTTCTGTAATATTCCCTCTTCCACTTGTGATTTTAGTAGTATTAGTCTTCTCTATTTCTTTTTTTGCTAAATATAGCTAAAAGTTTGCCAATTTTGTTGATGTTTAAAAAACTGTTCTGGTTTTATAGATTTGTTTAAATTTTTATTTTAAAACTATAAATTGACAATTTGGAGCTGTGTATATGGAGTACAAAGTGATGTTATGATTTATAAATACAATGTTGAATTAAATCAAGCTATTAAACATATCTATCACCTCAAGCACTTAGCATTTTTATGAGAACACTTGAAATTTACTCTCATAGCAATTTTGAAATGTGCAATATTCTATTATTAGCTATATTCACCTTATTGTGCAATAGATTTCGAAAACAAATTCTTCTGTCTAATTGAGATTTTGTACTCATTGTCTATCATTTCCTCATTCCCACTACCCCTCTCATCCATTGATTTTTCTATAATGTTTATATATTCTCTATTTCATTGTTTTAAACTTTAATCTTTATAATTTCTTTTCAATTGCTTGCTTTGATTTATTTTGCCTTCTTTTTCTTGTGTCTTAAAGTAGAAGGTGAGATTATTGATTTGAGATTTTTTCTTTCTTATTATAAGCATTTGCAGATATAAGTTTCCTTATAATCAATGCTTTAGTTGCATCTCAAAAATTTTGGTATATTGTGTCTTTATTTTTATTTATCTGAAAATATTTTCTAACTCCCCTCTTTGACACATCAGTTATTTAGAAGTTTTTTGTTTAATTTCTACATATTTGTGAGTTTATCAAATTTCTTTCTGTTATTGATTTCTATACTTATTCCATTGCGGTCAGAGTACAAACTCTGTATTATTGCTATCCTTTTTATTTGTTGAAGTTTGTTTTATGGCTTAACATATGGTCTAAACTGGATAGTATCCATATGCATTTGAGAACAATGTGTATTCTGCTGTTTTGGGAAGAGTATTTTATAGATGTCTGTTAGGTTGGTTTGGTTTATAGTGTTGATAAAACTTTTTCTTTGCTCATTGATCTTCCTCCTAGAAGACCTATCCATATTAGAAAGTGTGGTATTAAAATCTCCAACTATTATTATTGAATTGCCTATTTATCCCTTCATTTCTATCAGTTTTTGCTTTATGTATTTTGATGCAGTGATTTTAGGTGCATATATGTCTATAATTTCTAGATCTTTCCCGTGTATTAACTCTTTCATCATTATACAGTGGTATATTATTTCTGGTAACATTTTTAAAAAATATGTTTATTTCTGGTAGCATTTTAAAAAATACGTTTCTGTCTGATATTAGTAGAGCTGCTGCAATCCTCTTGTGCAGTTTGCCCGACATGTATTTCTATACTTTTGCTTTTAATATATTTGTATTTTTGAATCTGAACTGTATCTATTATATACTACATATATATATATATATATATATATAGATAGATAGATAGATAGATAGATAGATAGAGAGAGAGAGATCTTGTTTTATTTTTTAAAATCCTGTCTGACATTTCTGCCTTTGGCTTGAGTTGTTTAGTCCGTTTATATTTAATTCTGGTATTGATATAGTTGGATTTATGTCTGCCAACTAACTTTTCCTTTCTGTATGTCTCATGACTTTTTTGTTCTTCCATTCTTCCTTTATTTCTTCTTTTGCATTCAGTGAGTGTTTTCTAACAGGATTTTAATTCTGTTAATGGTTTTTTTCCACCATATTTTTTAGTTTTTTTCTTAGTGGTTGCACTTGTTCTTGCCATAGACCTCTTAACTTACCAGAAATTCCTTCAGATTTATATGATCTTAATTACAGTGTGTTATAGAAATATTGCACCTAACTTTATTCTATTTCAAGTCCTTTTCAACATTATTCTCATACATAATACAGCTGTAGCTGTTACATACCCAATATTATGTTATAATTTTTACTTTATACAAGTTTATATCTTTTAAATAAGGTAAGAGTAGAAATGAGAGTAAGTAGATAGCTGTAGCTTTCATTACATAAACCTACTGATTTATAATTTCTGTTTATTCCTATAAATTACAGTTATCATCTACAGTAACCCCTTACCCCAATACAACTTTGATTTGACAAGCAAATAATAACCACATACTAGAAAATAAAAAAGAAAAACAAACAGCCTCTGAGTATGACAAGATATCAGATTTAAAAGACAGAAACTACAAAGTTGCCATTACAAACATCACACCCATCTTCTTTGTGCTGTCATTGAAAAACATATTTCATTTCTATGTGTTATGAGTCAAACAGTGTGTGTGTACCTATATCTATATCTATCTGTATCTCTCTATATATGTTTGATACAGCTGCTTTTTACATAATTTAAAAGAAACAGAGAAGAATGCTATTTATGCAATTCATAATATAATTACATAAGTTATCTTCACAGGTGCTCTTTTTTTAAATCATGTGGATTCACATTATTTTCTGAGGTCATTTGTTTTCAGCCTCAAGAACTTCCTTTCATATTTCTTGTACAGCAAGTCTGCTAATTACAAGTGCTCTTTAGTTTTTGTTATCTAAGAATGTGTGTATTGTACCTCCATTTTTAAAAGCCAGCTTTGCTGGATATAGGATTCTTGGTTATCTTTTTTGTGGGCGCTTTGATGATGCTATTCCACTTTCTTTTGGCCTTCACTGTTTCTGATGAGAAGTCAGTTGTTCATCTTTGGGGGAATTACTTATATCAATGATTGCATTTTTTCTTTGATGCTTTGAAATTTTCTTCCCAGTAAAAATGGCTTTCAGCATTTTTACTATAATTTGTCTTTTTGTGTAACTCTTCATATTTATTCTACTTGAAATTTCTTGAGTTTCCTGGGCATGTAGGTTCATGTTTTCAAAACATTTGGACAGTTTTTAGCCATTTTTTGATATATTTTTTCTGCTTCTTTGTCTTTTCTACTTTTGGTAATAAAATAACATGTAAGTTGTTGCACTTAATTATGCCCCATGTTTTTCTAAGGCTTTTTATATTTCTATATTCTTTTCTCTTTCTGTTATTTGGATTGCACAATCTCTGCTAATCTTATTTCAAGTTTGCTAACAGATTCTTCTGCCAGTTCAAATCTACTCTTCAGACCCTCTAGTGAATTTTAAAAAATATTTCAGTGACTGAAACTTTTAATTCTACTTTCTCCATTTTTTAAAAAAATTCTACCTCTTTACTGATGTCTTCTGTTCTGTGGCATTATCACGATACCTTTCTTTACTTTTTAAATGGTTTATTTAGTCTAACAAACATGTTTGTAATGACTACTTTGAAGCATCTTTTAATCTGATACCTAGTCACTCTAATAGGCTGTTTTTTTCCCCCTACTTTTTAGCTTCCTCATATCTGGGTCATACCTTTCTATTTGTTTGCATATTATATGATTTAAATAATGTTAGGGGATCAGGTTTTTGTTTTTTTTTTCACTTGCTTGTTTGTGACTGACTGTGTTATTTTGATGAAGTCTGTTTTCCTCTTGGCCTGTGAATCCTCTGATGCTGCTTCTCAGGGGCCACTGGCTTGGACATGCCCACAGTTACCCTATGATGACAGCAGTGTGGACAAGGTTTTCTTTTATTGTCTCCTTCCCTGACCACGACAAGCTGTTTAACTTGACTAATTGCTGGCTGAATGCTGTATTGTTTTCAGCCATCCTGGGGCATATACTGTGATCCAATCAAATGTGGTCTCCTTTGAGAAGATAGTTGCTAAAGTCAGAGTTTGAGATTCATTTTGTCCTCAGAAGGGCTCCTCTGAGCAGTCTCTTTCCCCTGTTATTTTCATAAAATTAGCCAGTATATAGTTCAGCTTAAATCTCTAGTGAATCTACTAGTCTCATCTTAATTGCCTTTCATTACAAGCCCCATTGGTTTTGAGAACAATTTTAGGCTTGATCTTCTCCATCCTCTCTTAATTCTTTTGGGAAGAGATTTGAAGATGTTTTTTTATGTGTACTTCTCCTCCCAAGGAAACATCTTTAATCCATAGCTCTGGAGCTGTGGGTAGGGAAAATGGCAAGTGAACCAGTCAGTACTGAGCACTTGGTGTGGTTACTACCAGTTGCTTCAGATATTTTCAGTTTGCCTCTACCAGCATTTGACCTCTACCTTATAAAACAGGACAAGAGACATCAGAGCCCCAGTATTCTATGCAAAACCATACTGAACACACAGACCTTCTATTCCACAGTGTAGGTTGAACAGAAGAATGGAGTCTCCATCTCTTGGCTTCACTTGCCTGGAAGGTACTCTTAGCAATAGATAGGTGAAGGCAGGATAACAACTGTTGGTCCTTACCCTTCTGGGAAGATAGCCCTCTGACTGAAGTGAGAGGGAGCCCTGTGTTCTTGGCTACAGCTATCTGGAGTGACGTTTCCATTCCAGTGAGCTATGAGGGTGGAGAGAGGGAGCAGAGTCTTGACGTTATTCTACACAGACTTTCGCTGTTCTTACTGGTTGTATTTTTAAAATAAATATTCCTTAGCCATGCATGGTGGCTCACACCTATAATCCCAGCACTTTGGGAGGCTGAGGTGGGTGGATCACATGAGGCCAGGAGTTTGAGACCAGCCTGGCCAATGTGGTAAAACCCTGTCTCTACTAAAAATACAAAAATTAGCCAGGCATAGTAGTGCATGCCTGTAATCCTAGCTACTCAGGAAGCTGAGGCAGGAGAATTGCTTGAACCTGGGAGGCAAAGATTGTACTGCACTCCAGGCTGGGCAACAGAGCAAGACTCTGTCTAAAAAAAAAAAAAAAAAAAAAAAAAGTAAATAAAATAAATAAATAAGTAAATATTTCTTAATTTTATGTATGCCTTTGTGTCTTTTAGAAATAATTAATTTTTACCAGTTTTACTGGGGAGCAGGTCCACAGACTTCCTTATATTATCAAGCAAGATGTTAACAAATTTTAACATTATTCCTCTTGCTTGTGAGCTCCAGGATTTTTGGAGCATGTTAAATTTACTGCATTTCAGGTGTTCTACTTGTTGTTAGGATTAAATAAGAAAATGCTTGAAAAATTTGCAAATTATAAAGTATAATGCATGTTAGCTCAGTTTTACCCCTTACTGGTTATAGCAAACTAAATGTTGTATAATTTCTAAGCTAATGCAGTCCTTGGACCTATTACCTTTGGAAACGATCAGGCACTGGGGACCACTTCTCAGGGTTGTGGACAAATGATGGCATAGATCTGGCAAGAGTGTTTGGCTTCCTTGTCTTGGTGCTGCCTGGCTCAGTTTGCAGGTCAGGCTTTATTAAGTTCTGTGCATATACCTTCCTGTTCAGTCACCAAGAGAAAATAGGTAAAGGTGGTGCCCTCTTATCTGGGACCTGCTCTGAATGGAAATTGGGGTATAGATAATGGGAAAACGTGTGAAACTGACAGAACACTGATGGCATTTGTCGTAGTTTCCTTCCCCAAGGTGAAGGCCCTTTTTACTCTTTTAATTCTTCCAATGTTTACTATTTTCCAGGAGTTATGCTAATTTTAGGAGGGGTTAAAGGCATTTTTAAGATTTTATCCTGAGCTTTAAACAATGAACAATCTTCATAGAAAGGCAGACATGTATGCAATAAACAGGGCTTGGGGCTGGGTAAAATGGGAGGTAAAGCTTAATCAAGCAGAGGAAAGGAATGAATACCAGTGTTCAGAGAATTATAACTCAGCCGTGGCTTCCATAATGGGCACTCCATAAAGTGAGAAGAGCAGCTGGTGATAAGAATGTGGACTGGGGGAGGTTACGTAGGATTTGAATAATTATGCCAGGGAGTCTATATATTGTCGCATGGAAAATAGGTGATTATCAAAGGTTTTTAAGCAACTTAGGGCCATCATGTTCTCTTTGTAACTCAGATAAACATGGGAGCTGTGTAGATAATGAAATGACCATGGAGAGGGCAGATGAAGCATACATTTTTTTTAAAATGTAATTTTACTTCGTTACTCATTGGCTGATGGTCCCCTGCCCCTGTTTGGAGCACAATTTCCTAATCGTTAAGATGAAAGTACTAAAGTAGATGACGCCCAAGGTTTTTTTCATTAAAAAGATATTCACAATAATTCTACTGCTTTTTGAGCTACTCAGATTCACTGACATGATGTAATAGCCTTCTTCATTGTAATTCTGATGTTAAACATATTCATCCCAGCTGTTAGATTTTTAAAATACTATGTTCAGTGATACACACCACACATCTTCTTATGTTTAAGAGGCATTTGATACACTCAGAATGTTGGCATTATATGGTGAATATTTAAATTTAATTCTTTTTTTAAAGTTACTCTGTCACATTAGCCATTACCATAATTCATTAAGCTCCATGAAGGGGCCAGCTATGCCCGTAGTGAGACAATAGTTGGGATTTACAATCTGTAGGAATTGCAGATGAGAGACAGATTAGAGAATGGAAATGAGGATCCAGGTCACACAAATATGGCAGCTGACACATGATGAGAACTTAGCAGGGAGGCTTATCAGAGGCTGCCAGCCCCGTAGTCTCACACATGCTCCAGAGACAACACGGAGAGCTTTAAGAATAGGGATTCGTAATCAGAAAGAAGCCAGAAATGTTATTCTAAGCAAAGGTTTGTTATGAGTCTGGCAGTTTTGAAAAAAGCGAGGGATTTTTAAATGGGCAAACTGAATAACAACCGTAATCATAACAAGATGTATAGCTTGGGGAGGTCACTTAACAAGCTGAGTCTCCCTGCCCTGAAATGTAAATGGGTGTGATATATTATCAGGTAATTATGAAAATGAATGTGATAAATGAAGAAAGTCTGTCAAAGATGAATTTATTATGATTTTAATACCTGTGGTGAATCTAAATTTTAGAGTTTATAGGACCATTTTCATTCCCAATATTCTTCTGTATAATCATCCTAACCAAATTCAAACAATGCTCAATTTTCTGTGTAAACAACATGGCATGCAGGATAGTTTAGGTAAGTTAAGTGTCGGGCATGAAATAATTGAAACTGATGGAAGCACGAAGTCAGGATAAAGGCAGTGAATAAAGGCCTTTAGATAATCAAACAGTGTTAAAATCAGAATGTAAAGCTTGGTTTACAAATCTGAAAACATCTGATACTTATATTATAAAGAAGGTATGTAGTGATGGTTGGTGTTTCTAATACGACAAATTGTTTCTATCACATACATACACATACACAGGCACATACACATGCACAGGCACACCCTTTGCATTCATAATAAAGAAATAAATCAGATTAAGCAGCAAATATGGAGTCAGAACATGCAGATGAAAGTGCCTAGAACATTGCAGGGGTTCCATGAATATTTAAGGCTTAGAAGCTTCCTCTCTGCTCCTAGGTCTTCTATAGCTAAAGGTAATCCACCCAAAATCATGGCCTCTTAAGCTACAATATGGGTCACACTTTATTATTTCTTTGCAAGTCTAATGTTTTTGAGAACTGAACATTTTACTTTATATGTGTGTATATGTATGTGTGTATATATATGTATGTGCGTGTATATATGTGTGTGTATATATATAAGATTTTGCTTTTTATTTTGAGATGGAGTCTCACTCTGTCACCAGGTGGGAGTGTAGTGGTGTGATCTTGGCTCACTGTAACCTCCCCCTCCCGGGTTCAAGCGATTCTCCTGCCTCAGTCTCTTGAGTAGCTGGGACTCCAGGCATGCACCAACACACCCAGCTAATTTTTGTATAGGTAGTAGAGATGGGATTTCACCATGTTGGCCAGGCTGGTCTCCATCTCTTGACTTTGTGATCTGCCCGTCTTGGCCTCCCAAAGTGTTGGGATTACAGGCATGAGCCACCGCACCCAGCCATAAAATATATTTTAACAGTGCTGAGTACTGATTCCTGCCCCAGTCTCCTCTGGAGTTTGTGGTTTGCTTATTTATTTGTCTGGTGACCTCAATAGACCATTTCAGTGAGGTTTATTTTTTACACAGTGTGAAGTCTCTGATGTTGCTTCTCAACAGGCTCAGCCTTGGGCATATGTACAGTTACCTTGAGATGATGGGCTGACATGGCTCTCTTTGACTGTCTCTTTCCTTGGTCTTTCTATTAGCTATCTACCTGTTTTGGTATCACACTCACTTCCAGTCCATTGTTGACTGATTATTGTTTTCATCAAAGTCCTGGAGCATAAATTGCTCTGCAGTCCAATCCATTTAAACCTGGGCACCTCTACAGGGCTATGTTTGAGGCCAGTACTTGAGGAGCATTCTGACACCAAGAGAGTCCTTCCTAGCTGTCTCCTTGCTTGATTCTCTCTAACACACGAGCTGGCTTATTCATGGGAATTTGTGGCCTCTTCTTAGTTGCTTACCACAAAAATCTCCACTGCCTTTAGGAGAGCCCTTAAAAGTTTGAGTCTCATACTCTGTCCTGAATAAAAGCAATTCCTCTGGGGAGAGCTTTTGAATTTCCTGTTCTGTTGGCCTTCCTCTCCCCTGGACAAAATCTTTGAGTCACTACTCCAGAGCTGATAGTTGGGGCACTGGCCTGCTTCTTTTGGAGACACCCCAGCTTTGTGAGCCAGCTCTGGGTAAAGGCAATTGTTTCTGGTCTTCTTGACTTGCCTCTCCACCTTGTGAAATGGAGCAATGGAAATTGATACTGCAGTATTCTCAGCTTGATGCACAAGGAGTGGGTCCTCTACCTTATGAGTGGGGACTGGGTGAAGGAAGGGAGTCCCCAACCTTACATTCCCCATCATGTGGAGCTGCAGGAAAGTAGAAATGCTGGTTTGCTGCACCTCCAAGAGGTTCCCGATTGGGAACTGGGGGGAAGAGGGAGATCCATTTTCTTGGTCACACTCACCCAGAGTGGAGCTTCCATCATGCTGAGCTGATGAGCGTGGAGGGAGCAGGTCGTGTTTTTGCACATAGAATTATTTTTTGTGTGTGCGTTTTGATCAGTTCTGGAAACATTTTCCCTTATTTGAAGTATTTGATTCATTTATATTAAAATGTAAGTTCTGATAAGGTTGGCGGTAAGTCTGACACCTTGTTAATTACTTCCTCTTGGTTTCATTTATATATTTTCTTTGTTCCTTCATGTTTTCTTTTAAATTTATCATGTTTTAAAAATAGTTAATAATCACTTTGGTTGTATATTAGATTTATTGTAATAATTTTTTAGTAATTATCTTTAAAATTACAAAATGTTCCAGTTTACCTTATATCAGTATTTTACTGCTTCATAAAATATATAAGAATATCTTACTAGTTTGGCTCCATTTTCCTCTCTCACAGTTTTTTGTTGTTATTGTCAAAAGTTTTACTTTTGCATGTTATATATCCCATAAAACATTGATTTTATTGTTGCTTAAAGCAACTGATAATCTTTATTATTATTATTATTATTATTTTGAGACAGAGTCTCACTCTATCGCCCAGGTTGGAGTGCAGTGGCACAATCTCAGCTCACTGCAACCTCTGACTCCTGGGTTCGAGTGATCCTCCTGCCTCATCCTTCCAAGTAGCTGGGATTACAGGCATCCACCACCGCACCTGGATGATTTTTGTATTTTTAGTAGAGACAGGGTTTTGCCATGTTGGCCAGGCTGGTTTCCAACTCTTGAGCTCAAGTGACCACCTGCCTTGGCCTCCCAAAGTTCTGGGATTACAGGCATGAGCCACTGGGCCTGGCCTAAGTAACATAATCTTTTACATTAACCCACATGTTTATAGTCTCTTGAGTTGTTCATTTCTTTTTGCATTGCTGTGCTGCCAGAGGGATTCACTTTTGTTAATTTTGAAAACTTCCTTTAATATTTCTTGTTGTTCAGGTTTTCTGGCTCCAAATATTTCAACTTTTGTTTTTCTAAAAACTTTTTTTAAATTCAAGTTTTTATTTGTAGGTAATTAGAGATTCACATGCAGTTGTAAGATATAAGACACAGAAATCCCATGTATTCTTTTCCCAGTTTCCATTAAGGTCACATTTTGCAAAACTAAAGTGTAAACTCACAACCGGGATATTGATATTGATACGGTCGAGATATAGAATATTTACCTTGTCTTAATGAGAATATTTTAATTTTGCCTTCATTTTTGAAATTGTTTTACTGGTTGCATGCCCCCACCTCCCTATACATGTTTTAGAAATGTTAGTCCATGTCTTTGGACTTTCATAGTTTCTGTTGTAAAATTAGCCCTAATTAGCCCAAATTCTTATTGTTTTTTCCCTGATGGGCTGATGGCAATGCCTAGGTCTCTCTCTCTCTTTCTCTTTTTTTTTTTTTCTCTCTCTCTCTCTCTCAATCTCCTTTTGGGTGTGTGTGTGTGTTGTACAGTGTGTGCCTGTGTGTGTGTGTGTGTGTGTGTGTATAGGTTAAGCATCCCTAATCAAAAAATCCTAATCTGAAATGAAATGCTCCAAAATATAAAATTTTTTGAGCACCAACATGTAGAAAATGTCACAGTTTAGTCAAAATACAAGTGCACAACACAATTTATTCAGAATGCCTTTTCATTCCTAGAGGACCCACTTCCTGGTCCCTCAGCTGCTTCTGATGTTTCTTTTCCCTAAAAAAATAAAATACAGTAGCCTTTTAATGAAAACAGAACATCAAAGGTAGAGACTGCTAGCCTGCTGTAGTCTGTTGTTTAACAGCTGTTGCAGGTGCTCTGGTGATGCCACTGTCACCCTGAACACAGGATCTTTTTCACCGTATTAATGGTCATACCTTTTACTGTTAAGGACTTACATGTGAATAAGTGTGATAAAATGATTGATTATTGCTACTGTACAAATTCAGAGTCAGGAGCAATGGCGATACCGAACAAGCCTGGATTATCCACATGAGTGGCTGTGATAGTGACACCTTTGCTTTCAGATGGTTCAGTGTATACAAACCATGATGCACAAAGTTATTTAAAATGTTGGATACAATTACATTCAGGCTATGTGTATAAGGTGTATATGAAACACAAATAAGTGTTGTGTTTCGACTGAGTCGCATCCCCCAAGATATCTTACGTGTATTCGAATATTCTAAAATTCAAAAAAATTCAAAATCCAAAACACTTTCAGTCCTGAGCATATCGAATAAGGAATACTCCATCTGTATGTATCTATATAGTCTCCCACTGTGTTTTGATGTCTTTTCAAATATTGTTTCTGTCCTATTCTCTCTCCTCTTTTTTTCTTCTAGGACTTTCATCACATTAATTGATTTTGGCTGTGCCTCGTGTATTTCTTATGACTTGTTCTGTTTTCTTATTGCCTCTTTTTTCCCCTCTGGTGTTTCAGGCCAAACAGTTTCTATTGGCCTGCCTTTAAGTTTACAAATGTTATATTCTTCCCAATCCAATCTACTGTTAAATCACTCTAATGAGATCTTAATTTCAGAAATTACATTTTTCAGTTCTAGAATGTCCATTTAATTTCATAGTTTCATATTATCTATTAAATATTCCATCATTTAATCTATTCTGTCCACCTTTTTTCTATTGTTTTTAATATATTATTTTTGCTAATGTGCTTACATGCCAGCTCCAATAACTGGATCTTTTTTTCTTTTCTTTTTTTTGAGACAGTTTCACTTTGTTGCCCAGGCTGGAGTGCAGTTGCATAATCTCGGCTCACTGCAACCTCCACCTCCTAAGTTCAAGCAATTCTCTTGACTCATCCTCCTAAGTAGCTGGGATTACAGGTATCTGCCACCATGCCACCATGCCCGGCTGGTTATTTGTATTTTAGTAGAGACAGGTTTCACCATGTTGCCCAGGCTGGTCTCGAACTCCTGAGCTCAGGCAATCTGCCTGTCTTGGCCTCCCAAAATTTTAGGATTAGAGGCATGAGCCACCGTGCCCGGCCTGGATAATTTCTTTGTACACTTCCATTAATAATATTATCATCTGATTATCAATCATTTTTCTTGTCTCTGCATATGTGTATTATTTTTCAATTATATGTTAGACATTATGCATGACATGTTGTAGAGTTTCTGAATTATGTTACCTTCTTCTAAAAAATGTTGATTTTTTTTGTCAGACAGGCAGTTCGGTTAGTGGCAGACTACTTTGCTCTTGTCCGACCTTTGTTGTAGGCTTTTGTGGAGTAGGATTACCTCGATGACTCCCTTTGTACCAGAATGTAGTTCCTATTCTTAGCATGTAATCATTACTGCTGGGGCATTGCCTTGTTTTCTGTTGTCATTGGTCACATTCCAATGCTTATCTTGTTGCCAAAGATAGGGTTTGGCTGGGTCCCAACCCCAGCACCTCTCCAGAGCTGTGTGATCTTAAAATCTCCATTCAGGACTCAGCCTCCCAGGAGCTCCTGTCTTCTAGGCCTCCTGGAACCTTGTTCTGTAGAAGTTTTCTAAGGACCAGAGGTGCATTTTGTGGAGAATATTTTTGGATCCTTCTCTGTGACTTACTTTTCTCTTTTAACCCAGCTCCAAAATCTCTGATACATTATTATTCCAAAGGTTTTATCTCTGTTTCTACCACCAAACTACTGTGCTCTGTCAGGCTCTATTTCCCCACATAGCTATTTGGAAAATGCTACAGAGAAAGGAGAAGTGAATACAATGCTCACCTCATTTAATCTCTTCTCTCAAGAAGCGTGGCTCAACACGACTGCTGTTCAGTGTTTACTAACAGTTGTTTTCTGTATTTTGCTCAGATGTTTTTCTTGTGTATAGTGGAGAGATAAATCTGATACCAGGTATTCTGTCAAGGCTCTACAATTGATATTTAAAGACATAGGGTTGGAGATTCCCAACACAGTTAGTTGAAATACAGAGTAGAAGAAAATTGAGGACCAAGCATTGGGCCATTGCCATTAAAGAGTTCAGGGATTGGAGCAGGACATGTCCAAAAAGATTGAGAAGACATAATCAGAGGAATCAAAGATAAACAGAGTGATGTTCTGCGAGCCAAGTGAAGAAAGTCTATCAAGGAGAGTATGTGATCTATATTCCAAGTGCTGCTGCTAGGTCAGTAAACAATGAGAACTGAGCATTAACAATTTGATGTACCAACTAAACCTATGTCCTTACACATCAGCTTCTGATTCCAAGATAATAAGCAGTAAACCACATTCTTTTCATTCCTTGTCCTGTTCAGTTTGAAGTGTTGAAAGACGGCCAAATGCTAGAAAATGCCCATAGATGACTAAATGGATTTGAGGTGCAGAGTTACTAGACTAGATTGGGGATTCAGGTACCCACTGTCTAATTTGGAGATTAGTGTGGACAACATTTTCTTTCCCTTTTCTCTACAGTTCATCTCAAAGAAAACCTGTGACAAGCATGGGTTATTTGGGGAGACAGTTTTTTATTAGACTCCATGAAAGCTATTTTGACTTTTCCCTGTTTTGTTCACTGGTATATCTCCGTCATCTAAAAGAGCACCTGGCCATAGAAGACACTCAACAAGTGTTAACTGAAATTTGTTATTATAATTGCATTGTTATTACTGTTGGGCTCTTTTCCAAGTAGGCCAATGTAGCTAGACTGTTGAATCCATCAGTTGGGTTACTAGTGATCCGTCTTTGCTGTTGCCTCAAGATTAACAAGCCACATAATCCTGGGGACTTAGATCTGAGTTAGATCTTTACCACCAAAGAATGCTGGCTAGCACAAATGGAAGAAGAGATAGTACCCATTTTGTCCTTTAATACCATGAGCAATTTTACTTCTTGTCTTCAAAAATTAAATTATTTTCTGTATGAGACAATACATTATTGCTATCTGTCGGGCAGGTGAGCAAAAATATCAGCTATAATTATGTTCATAGCTTCAGCTTTGGCATTCTAGTTAATCTGAAAAACACTCATTTTCCTAGGCGATGTTATGTAACCAGGACTTAGAGTCTGCCATGGTTCACTGTCAGGTTTTGTCCTACTTAAATTTCAGCAAGGAGTGTTACGTGACAACTGTGAACATATTGCTTTGCCCTGTGTCTGCAAGAGGGAGGCTTTAAAGAGTCTAACATTTGTCAGATGAAGCTATTATCAGAGGAAACTATTTTTAGCTTCCTGTTCATAACTCCATATTTCAGTTTTCAGGTGGTGGTGTTAATATTATGCTCTCTGTTTCAACAGAGAAGAGTTTAAGGATTGTCTCCCCAAACTGAGAAAATCAACATGCCCCAGGCTGGAGTGCAGTGGTGCAATCCCGGCTCACTACAACCTCTACCTCCCGGGTTCAAGCAATTCTCTTGCCTCAGACTCCCGAGTAGCTGGAATTACAGGTATGTGCCACCAGTGATATGGAGAAAATGAACCACAACGTGGTCATTCATTCATTTAACAACTTTTAATTGAATCTTTAACACAAGAAGACCCATATGCTAGGAAATGGGGATACAGTGGTTTGCAAAATCTAGACGTGACAAGTTCCCTGATGCACACAATAGTCTAGTGGACAAAACAGACATTAATAAATTAAAAGAACACACAAAATAGTTAATCTTTCTGGAAACATATAAACTATGAGAGTTAAATGATTTGAAGCTTCAAGATTTTTAAGCTCCATCTGTATCTTCTGTAATAGTGTAAAATGATTTCAAATTACCACTCGTTTGCTGTTTCTAAATTATAGAATTATATTACGTTGCATCTGGTGATATATGTAATATATGTACCAAATGCGTGGCATTTAGGAGGTGAGCAACAGATGTCAGTTTTCTTACTAGTCTCTCTCCTTTGCCCCAGGAAAAAAAAGCAAACAAATAAAAAGCTGATGTTCTATCTCTATCTAAGAGACTGCAAATCTCCGGCTGCTTGTAAAATTTTGGGTAATGTCCAACTTTTACAGTTGACTGTTTTAGCTTTGTCATGAAGAGGCCACTGCGTAGTTTATGTTACTCACAGGGTTGAAAAATGCCTATAGCCTGTTTGCTTCATTGTAACGGAATTGAGACACAGGTCTTCTTTTTTTATGCCTTAAAAAAAAAAATTTCCTGTTGAGTGTTCCTCAGACCAGAATTGACTTCTGAAGGTCAATGGAGATATTTTGTGTGAAGTCAGAATTATTTACAAGAGTTTAAAAATCGATGTTGATATTTTATCTATTGTCTGTCTATGTATATGTGTACATATGTGAATGTCTTTATCTGCTTGTATACCTGTCTGTCTTTATATCCTGGATCATTCAGGGAACCTGGATTTGAGTTTGTAGTCACACTAATGCCAAAAGATCAATTAAATGGCACCACTTTAACCTGTAAAATGCATTTTCTCAACCCAAGATCTATGCTCTTTTGTCTTATATATACACACATATATATCTATCTATCCATATACATATATGTATACATATACATATATAACATATATAAATGACACATGTAACATATATTATATATGTTATATATAATATATATGTTGTATATACATATACATATATGTATACATATATCCGTATATACATATACATATACATATATGTACCATAGGTATATGTACATATGTACATATACACATACACATATGTACCATAGGTATATGTACATATGTATATATACACACAGATATGTGCATACGTATATGTACATATGTATACACACATATACATATATGTACATATGTATACACACATATACATATATGTACATATGTATATACACATATACATATATGTACATATGTATATACACATATGTATATGTACATATACACACATATATGTACCATATGCATATGTAAATATGTATATATACATACATACATATGTATATATGTACCATATATGTACATATGTATATATACACATACACACATATGTATATATGTACCATATGTATGGGTACATATGTATATATACATATACATGCTCGTATGTATATATGTACATATGGATATATGTAGACATATATGGATATATAACATATATAATATATAAATGTTATATGTGTCATTTATATGTGTTATATATAACACATATATGTTATAACATATATCATATATATAAACTTTATGTGTGTGTGTGTGTGTGTATATTTGTAACAATTTTCTTTATCCACTTGTTGATTGATGGGCATTTGGGCTGCTTTCATATTTTTTCAATTGCAAATTGTGCTGCTATAAACGTGTGTTCATCTATCTTTTTTGTGTAATGACTTCTTTTCTTCTGAACAGATACCTAGGAGTGGGATTGCTGTATCAAATGAGAGGTCTACTTTTAGTTCTTTAAGGAATCTCCATGCTATTTTTCATAGTGGTCGTACTAGTTTACATTCCCACCAACAGTGTATAAGTGTTCCCTTTTCACCACATCCACACCAACATCTTTTTTTTATTAATTTTTTTTTATTATGGCCATTCCTGTAGGAGTAAGGTGGTATTGCATTGTGGTTTTGATTTGCATTTCCCTGATAAATAGTGATGTTGAGCATTTTTTCATGTTCGTTGGCCATTTGTATATCTTCTTTTGAGAATTATCTATTTATGTCTATAGCCCACTTTTTAATAGGGTTGTTTGCATTTTTCTTGCTGATTTGTTTGAGTTCCTTGTAGATTCTGGATATTAGTCCTTTTTCCGATATACAGATTGTGAAGATTTTCTCCCACTGTGTGGGTTGTCTGTTTACTCTGCTGATTATTTCTTTTGCTGTGAAGAAGCTTTTTAGTTTCAGTAAGTCCCATGTATGTATCTGTGTTTTTGTTGTGTTTGCTTTAGGGTTCTTGGTCATGAAGTCTTTGACTACGCCAATGTCTAGAAGGGTTTTTCCAATCTTATCTTCTAGAACCTTTATGATTTCAGGTCTTAGATTTAAGTCTTTGATCCACCTTGAGTTGATTTTTGTATAAAGTGAGAGATGAGGATTCGGTTTCATTTTTCTACATGTGGCTTGCCAATGATCTCAGCACCATTTGTTGAATAGGGTGTCCTTTCCCCACTTTATGTTTTTGTCTGCTTTGTCGAAGATCAGTTAACTATAAGTATTTCGCTTTATTTCTGGGTTCTCTATTCTGTTCCATTGGTCTATATGCCTGTTTTTATATCCGTATCATGGTGTTTTAGTGCCTATGGCCTTATAGTATAGTTTGAAGTCAGGTAATGTAATGCCTCCAGATTTGTTCTTTTTGCTTAGTCTTGCTTTGGTTATGTGGGCTCTTTTTTGGTTCCATATGAATTTGGGAATTGTTTTTTCTAGTTCTGTGAAGAATGATGGCAAGTATTTTGATGGGAATTGCATTGAATTTGTAGATTGATTTTGGCAGTATGATCATTTTTACAATATTGATTCTACCCATCCATGAGCATGGGCTGTGTTTCCATTTATTTGTCTTGTCTATGATTTCTTCCAGCAGTGTTTCATAGTTTTCCCTGTAGAGGTCGTTCACCTCCTTGGTTAAGTATATTCCTAAGTGTGTGTTACGTTATTTTTCTGCAGCAATTGTGAAAAGGTTAGAGTTCTTGATTTGATTCTCAGCTTGGTCATTTTTGATGTACAGCCATGTTACTGATTTGTGTACATTGATTTTACATCCAGAAACTTTGCTGAATGAATTTACCAGCTCTAGGAGCTTTTTGAGTGAGTCTTTAGGGCTTTCTAGGTATACAATCATGTCATCAGCAAACAGCAACAGTTTGATTTCCTCTTTACCAATTTGGATGTCCTTTATTTCTTTCTCTTGTCTGATTGCTCTGGCTAGTGATATGGACAGGAGGCAGGGAAATACTGGGTAGAAGAGGGTGAGGACCACACCCTCAATCCTGGACCCACAGCCCAAAGTAAGAACATGCATTTTTCCACTCAAACGTTGCCTTTTCCAAAATCACCCTGGCCTGCCCTGGCTCCCATCCTGTACCCATTAAAAACCCTAGACCCCACTGGAAGAGAGGCAGAGCAGCAGGGAAGAAGAGAAGAGAAGAAGCAGTCAGACATTGGAGAGAAGCAGCCTGGCTTCAGAGGGATGGCTTAATGGCAGGACCTTGGAGAAGAGTTTGGCTGGGGTTGTCGGAACTCCAGGGGAAGATCACCTTTCCACCCCATCTGCTTGCCAGCTCCCCATCCCACTAAGTGGTACTTCTACCACTCAATAAAATCCTCCACATTCGCCACCCTTCAACTTGTTTGTGTGACCTGCTTCTTCCTGGACGCTGGACAAGGACCAAGGTGTAGATGCAAGAGGCTGCCACACTGACCCTCCACTGAGCTGTTTAACACTTAACACAGCAAAGATAAAAGAACAAACCGTAACACATGCCCTTTGTGGCTCCAGGGGTCACAGGCAACCTCTAGATACTGCTGCGGCCCTGCACAAAGTTCTTTTCCTGCTGGTTTTCTAGAAGTGCTCATCCCAGCCTCTGCACCAGCTCACCTGTGTGCTCCCCTCCCAAAAGCAGTTGAGAGCTGTGAACTGAGTAAATGAGCCAACGCCTTTGCAAGTTCCACAAAGGAGTCAAGGGAACTATCCCATTTCATCTGGGTGTTTGTCCAGGATCCATCAGAAGGGTAAGTATAAACACAGAACTGTTGGATCCGTCTCTTTTGCAAGGCACTGCCACCTCTCTCTCTTCTGGGTGAAAGGAATGTTGGCTCAGTTTCCCTTCACAGAGCTGTAGCTGTCATGTGGGACCACGACAATGTCCTTGGGAACTGAAGGCATTGGCCAAAACCCCAGATTTTCCTATGTATCTTTCCTTCCTTCTTTCACAGTTTGAAATGGCTCCTATGTCTCCTTTTATAATGTTAAGGGTTTTGCTACAAACTACAGACGTGTTAAGTAGAATGAGCATTTGGCCCAGTAATCAGATATGCAATTCAGAAACAGTGTGACTTTCATCTGTTCTTAGAGGTGCCATCCCCACCCCAACAGCCACAGGTGTGTGTGGCACACAGCGGTTTCCCTCCTCACCCCCTCCGCTACCAGTGGAGGTGCCTGGTGTGTCTGCCACACATGTAAACTGTGCCCAGTGGCCCAGCAGGGCAGGAGTAAGCTGTGCATGCCACCCGGGGCCCCAGGCAATTGTGTAGGCCAGGGCCCCCAGACAGGTGGCTGTGTCTACCGTTCGCTGTCACCTCCAGCCTGCTGTCCCCTCCAGCTCACTGTCCTCTCCTGCCACACTCTCAAAGAGACTTTCCATTCATGGTTGAGGAGTTCAACTCGGTCTGAGCCGGCAGGAAGGATACAATGATTAAAGGGACCCATTTGCACAGAGCAACAGGTTTTCCTCCCAGGCCCCCACTTCTTTTTGGTTTTCTCTCTTTCACTTTAAGCTGTTTTTCCCCCCTTTTCTATGTGAGAGGGTTGTTTTTTCCTACCCCAGCACTTTGCTTATGTTAGGAAAACAACAGAGGAGCGACCCCCATTGACTAATAACTGCAAATTTGGCAAGGCCGGTCTGGGACTTAATCTAAATGAATCCATGCAGCCCCTCAGACACCTTTTTGTACCAAACTCAAATTCTAATCTTTGGGTTGCAGTCCTAGAAAGGAAAACCAGATCCAAAGGGTCCAAAGCCAGGGAACATGCACAGTGTGAATGGACAGGACTACTTCCTGCCAATTAAGCCCCCGCTTCATGGAAGGGGGACATGCTTCATGGTATAGATAAGGCCCAGGGAACTCAAAGGGTGTCAACAGCAGAGGAGGTGGAGGAATAGGTAAGTGTGTATAATTTCTGTTCTCTAGACCCTCCCTGCTTCATGGGTGCCAGCCACATTGGCACACATGGCTGGCAGCTGCCAAGGTCGCAGGGACTCTGGGATAAAAAGATGGAAGAGAAAGTGGGGACACCCACTTTCTCTCTCCTCACACCCCGAGTTTTCACTGAAAGAAAGAAGGGAAATGAGGGACGCCTATTTCCCTGTCTTTGCAAATGGAAAACCAGTTATTTTCACACACTCAATTTACACTCCTCTGAGTGTATCCTGAATCACTGGGACTGCTTTGACCCTCAGACTCTGGAGCAAAAACACTTTACAGCCCTTTGCACAAAGGTTTGGCCAAATTATGGAGTACTGGCTTGGCCTCAGGAAGGGACCATTCATTTAATGCCATCCGGTAATTGGCCCTTTTCTACAAATGTAAGGTCAAATGGTCTGAGGCCCCATATGTGCAGGCTTTCTTTACCTTTCAGGGGAATCCAGACCTTTGCCAACAGCGTAGAATTGATCCAACCCTGCTATTTGAAATCCCAGGAGATGCTGCAAGGGGCAATCCCAGGGAACTAAAGAAATGAATCCTAAAGGCACCTCTGAGCAGGGGAGCCAGCTCCCTCCAGTTCTGCTCTTCCAGATCCACCCCATCCTCCCTCTCCAGCTTCCCTCTTTCACTTGCCCTCTGTTAGAAATCCTCACCCTAGACGAGCCCCATTCTCACCCTTGCCCCTCCAACAGATGCCTGGTGAATTTGGTCCCAGTAAGGTCCAGGTCCCATTTTCCCTGCAGAATTTAAGGCAAATTAAGGGGGATCATGGTAAGTTTTCAGATGACCCAACAGATACATAGAGGCTTTCCAGGATTTAATCCAAGTATTTTAACACTCCTGGAAAGATGTTATCTTACTTTTGAATCAAACCCTGTATAACACTGAGAAGCAGGCTGCTCTACAAGTGCAGAGAGATTTGGGGATGAGCTTTGTATCACATATAGCATCAGGGAAGAGACCGAACTTTATCCAACTGGAAGAGAAGGAGTACAAGTGGATGACCCTAAATGGAATCCCAGTGATTAGATGGGAAAATAGAAAAGGAGACATTTTCAGGTGTGCATAATAGAGGGCTTATGTAGGACTAGAACGAAGCCTCTCAACTATACCAAGTTATCCATGGTAGACAGGAATTTAATGAATATATCTCTGCCTTATTGGAGAGGCTAAGAGAGGCCACTAGTAAAGCACACCTCTCTATCTCCTGATTCTGTCATGGACAACTAATCCTAAAGGATAAATTTATTACTCAGGCACCCCCTGATATCAGGAGGAAGTTGCAGAAATGGGCTCTGGAACAAGATAGTACTTTAGAGAATTCCCTGAAAGTGGCCACCTTGGTCTTTTACAATAGAGATAGGGAGACACAAGAAAGAAGCAGAAGTTTTAATGACCAGCATGCAAGCCCACAAACCCCAGAATTCCCAAGGTGCATCTGTTAACTGCTACAGATGTGGCAAGAACAGTTATCTCTCTTCTAAATTTTAACTGTTCCCATACAAGGCTTAATATCTTTCACCAGGGTGAAACAGCTGGGGTACAATGTAATTAGTATATTTCACTTTCTTATTTCTGAAATCTTTGGCACTAGATTCTTTCCTTGTATGATACATATGTTTGGCCCATGCATGCTTAGCCTTGTAAAACTTTTTTTTTCTCTTTTGCCTAGAGGCCATCAAACTCCAAATGGTCAGGCCACTGGAGCCTTGGACAATGTCTCCCTTTCACCAGGTAGCCCCCGGGAGGAATCTGACTGCCATTTTTTCCAAAACAATGCTCCCTATCATCAGGAAGTAGCTAAGATTGGTCATCATCCATATTCCAATGGCAGTTAGATGTCTCTCTTCAGAGGGGAGAAATTATACAGACAGGAGGCAGGGAAATACTGCATAGAAGAGGGCAGTCCCCAGTGAGGGCCACACCCTCAAGCCTGGGCCCACAGTCCAAAGTGAGAATATGTGTTCCTGTTTTCCCACCTGAATGTTGCCTTTTCCAAAACCAACCTGTCCTGCCCACCCCCTATCCTGTATCCATAAAAACCAGACCCCTTTGCTTTAAATTTATGTGAGTCCTTCTGTGTCAGGCGAGTCTGTTGAAGAGAGCAGTTATTTGGTTGGTGAATTCTTATCCTTCTGCTAATCTGTATCTTTTAAGTGGAGCATTTAGGCCATTTGCATTCAATATTAGTATTGAAATGTGAGATACTATTCTATTCATTGTGCTATTTCTTGCCTGAATCCCTTAGTTTTCTTTCACTGTGGTGTCATTTTATAGATCATGTGGGATTTATGCTTTAACAAGATTCTGTTTTGGTGCATTTCAAGGATTTGTTTCAAGATTTAGAGCTCCTTTTAGCAGTTCTTGTAGTGCTGGCTTAGTTTTGGCGAATTCTCTTGGCATTTGTCTGAAAAAGACTTTATCTTTCCTTCATTTATAAAGCTTAGTTTCACTGTATACAAAATTATTGGCTGATAATTGCTTAAGGAAGCTAAAGATGGGATCCCAACCCCATCTTTTTTACGGCTTCTGCTGAGAAATCTGCAGTTAATTTGATATGTTTTCCTTTATAGGTTACCTGATGCTTTTGCCTCATAGTTCTTAAGATTATTTTCTTCATCTTGACTTTAGATAACCTGATGACTGTGTGCCTAGGTGATGATCTTTTTGTGATGAATTTCACAAGTGTTTGAGCTTCATGTCTTTGGATGTCCAGGGCTCCAACAAGGCCACAGAAGTTTTCTTAGATTATTCCCTCAAATATGTTTTCCAAACTTTTAGGTTTGTCTTGTTCCTCAGGAACACCAATTATTCTTAGATTTGGTCATTTAACATAGTCTCAAACTTTTTGGAGGCTTTTTTCATTTTTTAAATTCTTTTTTCTTCCTGTTTGTTAGATTGAGTTAATTAGAAAGCCTTTACGTTGAGCTCTGAAGTTTTTTATTCTACTTGTTTGGTTATATTCCTGAGACTTTCCAGTGCATTTTGCAGAGACTTTCCAGTGCATTTTGCAGTCTTTCATTTCCAGAAGTTATGATTGTTTTTTAAATACGCTATTTCACTAGAGATTTTTCCATGCATATTCTGTATCTTTTTTTTAAAATTTCTTTAAGTAGGATTTCACCTTTCTCTTTTGCCTCCTTGTTTGCCTTAATAGTGGACCTCATGAATTCTTTTTCTGGCAATTCAGAGATTTCATCTTAGTTTTGATCCATTGCTGGTGAGCTAGTGTCATCTTTTGAGTGTGTTAAAAAACTTTGTTTTGTCATATTACCAAAATTGTTCTTCTGGTTCCTCCTTGTTTTGGGAGACTATGTCAGAGGGAAGATCTAGGATCCAAGGGCTGTTGTTCAGATTCTTTTGTCCCACAGGGTTGTCTCTTGATGTGGTGTTCTCCCCCTTCCTCTAGAGTTGGGGCTTCCTTACAGCCAAACTGCAGTGAGTGTCATTTCCCTTCTGGGTCTAGTCACCCAGCAGAGCTACTGGGCTCTGGGCTGCTACTGAGGAGTGCCTGCAAAGAGTCCTGTGATGTGATCCATCTTCAAGTCTCTAAGCCATGAATACCAGTACCTGCTCTGGTGGAGGTAGCAGGGAGTGAAGTGGACTCTGTGAATGTCCTTGCTTGTATTTTTGTTAAATGCACTTGCTTTGTGTTGGTTGGCCACAAATTCATGCTGGCCCTTTCAAGAGCGCATCATTTGCAGTAGCATAGGGAGAATCAGGTGGTGGGCAGGGCCCTTGAGCGCCCAAGAGATTATGTCGTTTGTTTTCTGCTACCAGGGCCAGTAGAGAAAGACCATCAGGTGGGGGCAGGGCTAGGTGTGTCTGAGCTCAGTCTCTCTTTGGGTGGGGTTTGCTGCGGCTGTTGTAGGGGATGGAAGTGTGGTTCACAGACCAACGGAGTTATGTTTCCAGAGGGATTACGGCTGCTTCTGCTATGTCATGCAGGTCCAGGGAAGTGGGGGAAAGCAGCAGCCACAGGACTCACCCTGCTCCCACTCAGCCTACAGCCCAAAAGGTTCCTCTCACTCCCATTGTGCTCACCTAATAGCACCAGGTTTATTTCCAGGCAGCCAATGAGCAGGGCTGGAAACTTGCCCCAGGCTACAAGCCTTCCAGCTGAGAAATCAAGCCAATTTGCAGTTCCCACAGAGCCTGCAGCCCAGCAATCCACCTCCTTCAAAGGCTCTGTGGAATCTCTTGGCTTTCCTGTTAGGTTCCTGTGGTCCTTCTTGGAGCAAAAGATCACGATGTGGGTCTCCACACACTGCTCTGTCCATCTGAGAGGGAGCCGCGAGTTAGTCCTGCCTCCCGTCTGCCATTCTCCCCTCCTTTGTTGAACAGGTTTTTATTTTTCTTATGTAAATACCCAAATGTGGGATTGTTGGGTCAAATAGAAAGTATGCATGAAACTTTATCAAAACTACCCAACTGTTTTCCAAAGTGGTTGTATCATTTCAAAGTCTTACCGACAATATGTGAGCATTCTAGTTGCTTTATATCCTTGTCAATACTTGGTGTTTTTTGGTATTTTTTTCCTAAAAAAAACATTTTATTTGAAAATTTATTTATTTTCTAGTAGAGATATAGGGATTCTTTAAATTTGCATTTCCCTGGAAAATTTCAACCTATTTACCAGGCCAGTGAGGACCCCAGATCGTGATAATTTCAGTATAAACAAAGGGCTGTTATCATGTTTTATAATTACAGGATGTCAAAATATGTGACCTAATGAAATATATGAAACAATATTTTTTCTCTTAAAAATAAATCTCAACCAGCTATATGGTGTGGAACAGAGACCAAAGTGTCCACTCCTTTCCCATCTCTCCTCCTTCCCACCTCACACAGAGTTTAGAAGAAATGGGATCCTTTTTGTCAGGAAACAATAATTGTGCATGTTGTAAGACTGACTTCACTCTTCCTGGCAATGAGATTTTGGCACTGGAGTCACAGAAATTGCTAGTCCTCTTGGTTGTTTCTGTCATGGTGGAGTCATTCTGTGAGACGTTTCTTGACTGTGGTTTCCAGGGTACTGATGTGACAGAGATGCAAGTTCTATTACTGCACTCCTTATTAAGCAGCAACTTGATAGCATAGAGAGAGTTGAATGGGTTTCCAGCTCCTTCAACAGAGAAGACATTTCTTGCCAGTATTTTGGGGAGGGGAAGAAACTTCTCAGAGAATTATTAAATAATGCTGACAGTGCTTGGATGCATTATTATTATTATTATTTTATAGGATTTTAGCTTAAATGAAAACCAGATTCTGTCACCTCATTGTGGCTTTATTTGGGGTAAAATACATCCATACTGGGCTCATCAAATCTTTTTTCTTCTTTTTTTTTAATCCAAGGCTGGTGGGAGCTAAATCCATAGAAAACAATGTTTGGTTTAGCATCACATGTCTGGCTGGTTTTCATGCACTATAAGAAAACATTGTTGAAAATAAGAATCCTCAGTAAGGATGACTTCATGGGGTTTTGCAAGCCAGTTTAGATGGAATCAGATTATGCTGTACCTTGTTCTTCTAATCTATACTCATGTGATCTGAGGCTTACCCCTCAATAGATTTATATAATCACCTTCTGTGGGGTATTGAGAGATGATTGCAGGCAAACAGCATCACTTGCAGTCAACTTGGTCCCTATCCTAATGAAATCTCACGGTTGAAAAATGAGCTGGCTGTCACTGAAACGGGATCCCCATTCTCCAGCACAGGCTCACATTTCTGCAGCTTGGCTAGGTCAAGGCTGGCAACCTGGGACATCTAGGGTACGATAGTAGAGATTAGAATGAGTAGGACAAGTGAAAGTGCTGAATGAATAGAACAGAGGCATGAAAAAGCTCCTGAATTTTCCACTGTGTTTTGAATAATCCCTTTGGTTTAAACCGTTGAGAGGCCCAGATCAGAAATAACAACAGAGATCGGGAAACCAGGTAGATTTACAAAGAGGAATCAATACATCTAAGGAGCCACAGGGAAATATTCCCTCACATCTTTTCTGTCACCCTTTCTTTTTTTTTTTTTTTGAGACGGAGTCTCGCTCTGCCGCCCAGGCTGGAGTGCTGTGGCCGGATCTCAGCTCACTGCAAGCTCCGCCTCCCGGGTTCACGCCATTCTCCTGCCTCAGCCTCCCGAGTAGCTGGGACTACAGGCGCCGCCACCTCGCCCGGCTAGTTTTTTGTATTTTTTAGTAGAGACGGGGTTTCACCGTGTTCGCCAGGATGGTCTTGATCTCCTGACCTCGTGATCCACCCGTCTCGGCCTCCCAAAGTGCTGGGATTACAGGCTTGAGCCACCGCGCCCGGCCTTCTGTCACCCTTTCTTCCCAGTCTTAATTTCCAAAGGCACAGCTCCTGTGAAGCCTAAGACCTCAAAACCCTGCTCTGTAAGAGAAAAGGGTGGGATTCGAGATCCTAAGACCTACAATATGGCACCAATCCATTCCTTATTACCTCTTGAGTCTAAATTCTCTGAACCTTGCTTTCCTCATCATTAAAACAGAGACTGTAATCTTCAGTTGTTATGAAGGTTAAATAAGGATAAATGTAAAAGTACTTTTTAAACCATGGAACAAGGAACAAATATTTGTTGCAGAAAGATACTGGAAATGAGCCTTCACAGACACCTCACGACCTGCTCACCTTACAAAGGAAGAGACTGAAACTCCAGAAATAAAATCATTTATCCATGAAGATTTGTATCCAACCCTTGTGACTCTGCATTCTCTTTGTAGTTCTACAATTAAGTGACTTATCCCTTCCCATGATTTGATGTATGGCCGATTTGCTGGTAATGACAGAGTCTACTTTCAACATGTCCTCTCTCCTTCTCCTCTTCCTTATTAGCAAGAATCTTGACAGGATTAACAGAAATGGGTGACAAAGGAGGACTAGCTAGGCAGGAAGCTGCCCAGGTCATAATACCTGCAGCCCCCGGTACCCACCAGGGTTGTCACTGTAACTCAGAGGCTCTGGCTCTGGAAAGGTCCCTCTGTCTAAATCCTGTGAGTGCTGTGAATGACCACCCACACCTGAGAAGAGGACTCTCAAATTAAGGAGCACAGACCCCCTGGAATCTGTAGATGTAAACTCAAGAGATGATGCCTTTCCTTGGAATACACACAGACACACACACACATATACACACACACACATATACACACACACAGACATTTTAATAGTCTTAACAAAAGCTTTGGCAGTTAGAAAGATAAGAGGTCCTTCTTGACATCATTCTTAGTGAGAAGATATGTTCCTATAATTAGACTGGTTTCATGTGACTGTGAACTCCAGGGGTCCATGAATGTGTTCTGCAGGGTCTAGAGAATTTCTTTCCTTTAAAAGAGACCTTTCCATTATTCAAATTTTAGAA
Source organism: Theropithecus gelada (assembly GCF_003255815.1). Taxonomy (NCBI): domain Eukaryota; kingdom Metazoa; phylum Chordata; class Mammalia; order Primates; family Cercopithecidae; genus Theropithecus; species Theropithecus gelada. The sequence continues at coordinate 27,113,673 of NC_037681.1, read as the reverse complement.
ACACTGTGACACATCTGGGACAGTTTATTGTAGAGCTTAAAAATACAAACATATCTTGAAATTTGTTTTTTGATTTTAATCTTGCACTCTGGTCCAAGACTGTTTCAGAGCATAGATTATAGATTATAACCCTCCCCCGTGAAACCTCAGACCACCTCTTCCTATAATGGGTGGTACTTCCTTTGTAAACTGTAAAGTAAGCCCATAAATATTTTCTATGGGCATAAAAATTTAGTTATTGCAGTTATGGGCCTCCACTGCAAATCTAAGGTCTTATTGAATTACAGCAGGAATTAATCTTGATTCATCGCATAGGTTGTGGAAGAATATATATATATATATATATTTTATATATATATATTAAATCTAATTAAATCAGACTCCAAGTCTCCATGATAGGAAGATGATGGGCACATGAAACTGAACTTGACTGGACTCCATCCCCGATAGTGCAGAGGTCTCAGGGACCACATGATGCCCATGATTCTGGAAGTCCTCTACGGACCTCATCTCCAGGCACCACTGAGAAGCTCTTGGTCCAAGAGCCCATGACCCTTTCAGCTTGGAAGCATCAACATATTTGTACCACTTAAGGCGCCTGAGTCTTCGCTGAGACCTTGAGCCCCTAGGCCTGGGTCTGACCTGCCTGACTATGCTGAGCTGTCCTTTCCTTGGAGGCCTAGCCCCCTGCTCAGGAAGGATGAGGGAGCTGATCATGAGTTCTTTTCACCACTGTGGAACTCAGAGAAAAGCAATGCTTCTGAGCCAACACTGCACATTGTTCCTCTTCCCATTACGTGTTTAGTCCTCAAAGGCCCTCCTCTTTCACCTTCCTTTCTGAGATACCAAGTTGATTCCCCTTAATACATTTAAGCGTGGTGAAATTGAATCTTTGAAATTCCAAGCAGTTATTTTACTGTGTTTACTTTCCCCAAGTTCGTTGTAGCTCTGAGACCCAGTGCTTCTGGATGGAATCTCAGGGATTATGGGGGTTCTTCTTCTTTCTTTGGATTGCACAAGAACAGAGGAAGCTTACATGGAAACCATACAATGTTGGAGGGGCCTCTGATTTGTGGTCCACTATGGTTACCACTAACCACCTGAGGGTCCAAAGCTATGGTTGGGGCTTAGAAACATTTTTCAGGAGAAGAACCCTGATGCCCAGATGCAGCTACCTTCAGCGTACCCTATCCATTCTATCTTGGGACAGAAACTCTACTACTTCTCTGGCTTCTGAAGGCAAAGCCAGTCACAGGGCCCAGTGACTCACAGGATCTTGTATCTACACCCCTTCCAAAATCTGAGAACACTTGCCTCTCTCTCCTGCTGTCTGCAAGAGCTCTCCCTTCTCTTCCTGTTTCTCCAGCCTAATTTCAGGCAATGGAGCACGAAGGCCAGCTCTCTACTTGGAATGGAGTGGGAAAAACATAGAGCACAAACAGTAGCTAATATTTAGGGGAATTCCCCTTCCAGAGAACTCTAAGGAGAAAGCTAGAGAGATCAAAGCGTGTCTTCCTGCTTAGAATGTGGGGGTAACAGTTGAAAATAGATGATCACAAATGCAAATGTATAGTTCAGTAAATAATGCTGCACGCATTCATTCAATCCTTTAACAAAAATGTACTGAATACCTAATATATGTCAGGGACTAGGCTTAAAATAGATAAGCCCAACCTAATTCAGAGACAGGTAAAGAGAACATCATGCTACAGCTTAAGTCATTAAGCAATGGGAAGAACATGAACCCTGCAGTTGAGGTGTCCTAGGTTAAAACTTTGACTCAGCTACTAACCATATGAGTGACTTGTGGGAACTTCTTCCCTGAGTCCCAGTTGTCTTTATTCACCCAATTGGGCTGTGGTATCTGTGTCAGATTGCTGACTGGTCTACACGCCTGGTTTTAGGAATCCTTAGTGTATGGAAGCTCTCACCCTCTCCATGTGTTGCAACGGAATTCAAATTTTATCTCCAAGTTTGTGACATATTTTCTTTTTCCTAGAAGAGTATGAAAGAATACGTTTTATACTCAGGTTTTATCATTATCATTTTATTATTCTTGTTAAGCAGAGCAGCAGGACTTTGTATTTCTATGTGCTCTTTCTTCAAAGCTGCTTGCAGATACTACTGAGACTCTTCTTAGAAAAGGGAGGAAATATCCAGTTTCTCTGAGTCATACCGTTTGCCCAGTTGTCACTTTAGAAGTTAACTGTGAGTATGCCAGACACTAGCTGCTAAGGCCCCTCTTTTTCAGAATATCAGCATCCGCTGAGGAGCTAGTGAGCAATGACACAGGGTGGTCTTCCTCAAGTAAGCTCCCACAGCCAGATTGTCGCGGGACTCTAGTGTTCTCTCGTGCACATGTGAGTTCCTGACTGTACAGCATCCTTTGATGCCCGTCCAGGAGTGCTGTCCTGTATCACCCGGGTGAGAATCAGGAAGACCCAGATACTTGACAGTGGCTGACCCTATGTGTGAGTCTGTGGGGGTGTTTGTGTGTCTGTGTTTAGATCTTGCTTTTTGTTCCACCATGTGCTATGTAGACTATTTATTTTAGAGCATTTTAATACTTATATTTTATTATAAATATCTTATTATTTATTTATTTTAAAATATAAAGGTATATTTTGCCTTGGTAATTACATAACATGTTTTGAGACAATTAGAGATGTCCTAAGAAATTGTTTACTCAGGAGAAAATAATCGTTTTCATAGTGTCAATAGCTACAATGAACTGAGCACACTTTATGTGCTAGGCTCAGCTCTAGACACTTTACAAACCCTTTTTCTAATCCCCACCTCAATCCTACAAGAACCAACTGTGTTACCCCTTCTTTTGCAGGTGAAGGGATTGAGGCTCAGAGGAAGAAACTTAATTTGTCCACAACTATGTGGTTCATTAGAGCTTCTACAGTGGAACTCCACCCTGGTTTTGTCTGAACCTAACTTCCAAATTATCTCTGGTTTTCCACCCACGATTCCATGAGAATTGGGAAACAAAAGTGCATCTCAAATTGAAACACATACACAGTTCATGTCTGTTGTGCCTGGAATATGTGAAATTTTTGAAAAAGTTTGGAAGAACTCCTAACTTTATAGTAAACTCTCTGTAGATTTGCTTATCACATGTGATTCATATTTTTATAAGGTGTTGGAAAAACAGTTCGCAGAGTGCAAGGGTTTGGAAGCGCAGCAGACCAATTCCAGGTGAGTGTGTGCTCCTCTCCCTCCTTACAGCTTCCTATCCCCTTTAGTGCACCATTTTAATTGGTCTTTTCAAGCTTATTTATGCCCCTATTCAACTGTGAGCTACTTAATTGAAGGATTTGTCTCAGTCATCTCTGTATCCTCAACATCTAATACCACTTTCTGACATACATGTTACAAGATACTTGCTGGTACTTAAAAATTTGACTGAATATTACAAAATCTGTACTTTCTAATAGAAATAATTTAGATTTTAGTATATTTAGAACATATCTGTTATCACTTAGCATTTCTCATGTAGCCAAATCTGTTAAAATCTGTTCTGTTCTCCTACTGACTCAGGGTTTGGGTAATTTTCTGCTTCATCTATTTCATATAATCCCTTTTGAGCAACCCCTGACAAAGCATTCACTGTGAAAAATGTCTTAAAATACACTTTGGTTACAATTAGGCATTCCAGTTGCCTGCTGTAATGTTATTTCAGTTCTTTACCCAGTGGGGTGCCCTTCCCCAGCCACGGTTTTGGGTATTATTACGAAAGAGTTGAAGTTAAGCCTTCAACCTGGGCCTGTTAGTAGCGTCCCAGTGGCCCTGGTGCCCGTCAAGCAGTGGTGCATTCTTCTGTAGACTCTCCTGGCCCAGCACCATCAACCCTCTCAATGCTACGTCTCCCTCCCCTCCTCCACGCACTGATGCCTAGCCACCTCCAACTACCTGTGTCTCATTGTGACAGGCAGTGATGGTTAATACTGAGTGTCAACTTGAATGGACTGAAGGATGCAAAGTATTGTTCCTGGGTGTATCTGTGAGGATGTTGCCAAAGGAGATTCACATTTGAGTCAGTGGACTGGGAGAGGCAGACCCGCCCTCAGTCTGGGTGGGCACCATCTAATCAGCTGCCAGCACGGCCAAAATAAAAACAGGCAAAAGAACGTGGAAGGACTAGACTGATTTAGCCTCCCAGCCTCCATCTTTCTCCAGTGTTGGATGCTTCCTGCCATGGAACATCAGCTCCACGTTCTTTAGCTTTGGGAATCGGACTGGCTTCCTTGCTCCTCAGCTTGCAGATGGTCTATTGTGGGAACTCACCTTGTGATCGTGTGAGTCAATACTCCTTAATACACTACCCTTTAAGTGGCAAGGCCCTGAGGTCTGATTTAGAAGCTGCCATATTTAAATCAGCCTGGGTGATTTCTCAGCCAAATATCCCTTCTCTAGTATTTAGATGGACCACAACGCTTTCCTTCTTTCCACTGCCATTTTTTTGTTTGTTTGTTTGTTTTGAGACAGAGTCTCACTCTGTCACCCACGTTTGAGTGCAGTGGCGCTATCTCAGCTCCTTGCAACTTCTGCCTCCTGAGTTCAAACGATTCTCCTGCCTCAGCCTCCCAAGTAGCTGGGACTACAGGTGTGCGCCACCTTGCCCGGCTAATTTTTTGTATTTTTGGTAGAGATGGGGTTTCACTGTGTTAGCCAGGATGGTCTTGATCTCCTGACCTCGTGATCTGCCCGCCTCGGCCTCCCAAAGTGCTGGGATTACAGGCGTGAGCCGCTGCACCTGGCCTTCCACTGTCATTCTTATGCTTCTCTGAAATCACATGCATAAACTTCTCCAATTAGAACAAAAGTATCTTTGAAGGAGGTAGCCATGTCCAGTTCGCTCTTTCCCTTCTCCTTTTCCTTCTGCTTTCCCTCTTCTTGTACGTTAAAGATGCTTTGTGGGTGGTTTTGACAGAATGAAAGAAGAGAGTACCTTGGCTGTCTGTGGGGATACAGTAGAAAGAATATGCTGATGCACTAGCTGCCGATGACCAGCAGCTGAATTCCAGTTCTACCCTTTGCAAGAAATCGTGGGCACATCGACTTCAGAACGTTCTTTCTTCTTAAAGTATGCAGGGGAATTAGCGAGGCTTTTTAGTTAATGAATCTCCACATCCAAGATTCCTGCTCCGAGAAACTCCCTGTGGCCTCTTTCCTTCCCAGGGACTTGGTCTGCTCTCTACTTTCTTCCCCGTAATAGCAATGACATCTTTGACTTTTACTGTTTGTTGAATTTTTCTTTTCCTCCTAACCAGTTACAGTGTTTCTCTTGTTTTTCATACATTTCTTATATCTAGTAAGCTTTCGATAAATATGTATTTGTAGAAAGACTGGTCAAATGGATGAACAAAAACTCTAATATCCTGCTAATTTCTTCCAGTGATGTTTACCAGTCACTAAATCCTGCTAGGTCATAGTAGAAGCATTTTTCCTATTTTATTTTTCTCCCCAACCTCCCTACAAAATAATGCACACAGATCTCCTCTCTCACTTAGATATCATATCCCTAAGTTGACATTTCCTATAAGTGTTTTTATAGAAGAACACTAGCTTTATAACAGGCTCTAGTGAAAAAAAAAAAAAAAAAGAAAAAGAAAAGATGCAAGGCCACATAAATTACTTGATGATAAATGTATTTTTTTTTCTGAGTAATATCTATTCATATCAGAATCAATTTGGAAAGCACTCTCCTATGTATTCATTGTTTCTACTACACAAAAGCTCTTTTCATTTGAAGATTTTTAAGCATTCCCTAAAACACAGTAATTTTGCATATGAAAATTCTGGATACAAAAAAGATTCTTAATATCTTTTTTCTTTGACAATCAGAGGACTCCTTGTGCAATGACAAAACCTCAGTGGCATCAGAGATTGGATATTGCTCTCCCTTGAAATTCCAATGCCTGGGTCACTTTCTTCTAGCACCCCTTTAGAATTGCATAAATAAAGCACATCACAGATTTTAAAGCCCTGTAATGGAACTAATAGCTTTTTCAAAGATATTCTTTAAGACGTATTCAAATCTGGCAAGACATAATAAATGAGGGAATGATGAGAAGCATTTATTTCTCAGTGTGTAACTGTGATGTCTCCTCTCTACACTCACAATTTATGAGGAGTAAGGATTTTTTTTTGTGAGTGGAATGCATTACGTTAGGAAAAAAATTAATGGCCATCTGTAAATGTGGGGATGGCTGGCAAATCTGTTATGCATGTTGTAATAAAAATGGTTTATTGGGCTATCGAAGTCAGACACAGGAGTCAAAAACTGCAGACTCCATTGGGTTACATGCTTGGACCTAACACTGTCTTCACATACCCTGGAGTTTTCCTGAAGCACAGTTCTTCTGGCCCATTTTGAAGGAGTTTTATGAAATGGCTTCCTTTTGGGATATTAATCCTCGAACAAGTGGCTTCTGCTTTTGAGCCCTCGTTTCCTAATATGAAAGCGATAGGTTAGATTAGATATATTCTAAGGTTCCATGCACACAACTTTCTAGGATTGAAAATCCTTTCTCATGGATATAGCCTAAAATAAACCCAGTTAGACTGAAGTCCTCTCTATCTCCTTACTGTGTAAGAACGAAAGAAATGACGTACCCACATTATTTTTCAAAACCTGTTGTGCCAGGAAGTAAGGACTTGCTCAGAGAACAGGGACACACACCATGAAGTACAGGGGTCAGCTTGGAGGGAGTGCCACTGGCCGAATCAGAAACAGTTTGAGCATCAGAAAATTAACAAAGAATGTCAGTGATGGCTTACAGAACCAACTGAACAAAGTGAGAATCCGTAAGTTCATACTGATATAAATCAATCAATCAGGAGCATAAAGTGCTTATCCCTCCAGTTCTGCCGATGTTGACTTTGGTCATGTGGTTTGGGTGGTCTCTGCTGGGTTTCTCACTGCAAAGTTACTGCTTTTTTCTTTGTAAAATATTACTGCTCTGTAGCAAGATACTTTAAGACATGTGAACATCGTGGTTCTCATCAAACTTTCACTACTGGCATCCACCCATGATTCTTTCCTGAATCACATGCTTGCTATGATGGTTACCACATAGTGATTCGCTTAATCATCATGTCTTCCACATTTGTGATTGACTGGCATTCTGTTCTAAAGCTGAGTCCCCCGCCTCTAAAATTTATTGTTTGCTTATTTATATCAGTATGGACTCAGTGACTCCTGATGAAGATTATACAGGTGACACGGTTTGGCTGTGTCCCCACCCAAAATCTCATCTTGAATTGTAATCCCCATAATCCCCACATGTCAAGGGGTCAAGGGAAACACCAGCTGGAGGTATCTGGATCATGGGAGCGGTTCCCTCATGCTGTTCTCATGAGAGTAGTTGTGTTCTCATGAGATCCGATGGTTTTATACGTGTTTGGTAGTTCCTCCTGAGTTCATTCTGCTTCCCGCTGCCTTGTGAAGAAAGTGCCTTGCTCCCCCTTTCCCTTCTGCCATGATTGTAGTTTTCTGAGGCTTCCCCAGCCATGCTGAACTGTGAGTCAATTAAACTTCTTTCCTTTATAAATTACCTAGTCTCAGGCAGTTCTTTATAGCAGTGTAAAAACGGATGCCTAATATGAGTCTTACTAGTTTTCTATGTCTAAAATTATTTTAAAATGAAAAGTTTATGAAAACTGTACACATGTGCACCAGCAAACTGGGGAATGAATCCTTGCCTCCCAGTGGTTTCTCAACTCAAATAGCCCTCGGTTGCCTTTGCTTTCCCTATGATAGCCAGTGCCTTCTCAGGACTCACCGAGGTACATAATGGAGCAGTATTCCTCTGCCATAGCCACCAGCTGCATCATTGCAAAAATAAAAATAAACAAATAATCAAATAAACACATGTACGTGCACACACACACACACACACACACACACACCAGAAATCCTTTGAGGGTCTCTAGCTCAGTAATCAGGCATCCCCATGTGGGCTTCTTATGAGGCCTGCCCTGCCTCTAGCCTATGGAGCAGTGGGGTCCCTCATACCCACCATGTTCTCTAGTGCTGAAATTGAGGCGAATCTGAGTCCTTGCTCACACTGATGGGTTTGTTCTTTGCTCCAAGTGCCATCCACCTGCTTAAAATGGGCCACAGTGTGAAGTCCACTTATGCCTCCCTTATCACCTGAGCATGAAATAAGCCATTTCACACCGCTGTGGTGTAAATGCTGGTGTCACCTTCTCCCACCTTTTTTTTTTTTTAATAACTTTTTTTTTTTAGGTTCAGAGGGTACCTGTGCATGTTTGTAACATGGGTAAATTGCATCAGACACATACTCTTGATAGCTTACAAAGATTTTATTACTTAGCTATTCTGCTTCTGTGCCCCTTCTTCCTGGAGCATGAGCAGAGAAGGCCAAGAAGAAGGCTGGGATTCAGAGGATGATCTGAGGGGTCCATACCTCTCATCCCAACAATTACTGGCAACATTTGGATCAAGCCTATGCACTTAGATTCTTGTTCCCCATAAGTCTCTTCAGTGGTTTGTACTCACAAGTTTCTGAAAACCATGCCTCAGATTTGCCCTAGATTGGAGTTCACCTGACTCTGCATTCTGGTTTCCTAGGAAAGAAACAGTTTATGCCTATTGTCCTACTAATACTAATAATGCCTCGTTTCACTCATAAAAATGTTCGTGTTTGGATGCCAGTTGATCTAGAGGGGTTAATGTAACCATACACCCTTTTATATTTTGGTTTCCCCAGAAATTTCAGACCAACTGGATAGGAGGGTGAAACTTAGGAAACTTAGGAGGGTGAAACTTAGGACCATTCCTAGGGTGAGTGTTTGTGTCTAGGAACAGGGTCGCAAAGCTCTACCCCCATAATTTTTTTCATGGTTCTGCCTGAAGACAAATTAATCAGGTAAAGTGGAAAAGTGAAGGAGGAAGCCTCAAGAAAAATGTTTATTGATAGGCTAAGCCTTGAGATCTCAGAAAAATTAGAGTGTGATGACTGTGGAGATGGGTGACCATTTAGCATAAAGCTCCGTGAAGCTTCTCCCGGGACAAGGACACTGTGCAGGCCACAGCAAGTTACCACGGCCGTGCTTAGGGGAAAGGGGAGGGAGATGCTAAGGTGTAAACCTGGACAATTCAGCTTCAGTACAGATTGAGGTATGTGCCAGGGCCTAGGAGCAAACCCAGTCTTGTGTGAGCACTAAGGAAGGAGCAGCCGAAGGAACTGGAGGCATCACCACTTGCGGGCCCCGAGCACAGCAGCAGCTCAGCCTGGTGGATGGGAGGGGTGCCACGTGGCAAACAGTTTAGTATGCTTGCCTAGAGTCAGAGCATGTGAGGCCTTGAAAGTCCAGCCAAGGATAGGGCTCGACAGGTATCGAGTGTGAGCATAAAATGTATAGCACTGTTTGTCACTGGAAGATTGAAAAGTGAATTATGAAAGGGTAGACATGTGCTCCAGGACTTCTCAACAAGGACCCATTTTCATCCTTCCCTTTGAGAAGCCCATTCTGGCTAATGCACTGGGTTTTGAGTATGAACAGGCATGCGGTCACCTGTGGAGGTGGCACCTGGAGCAAATTAGTCCAACAAGGTGGTCACCTCTGCCCCAGGGTTTCCTTCTGTGATGGATGGAGTTGGGGCAAAGAAGAATTTGACTTGGATATTTCTCTTATCTCAGAATAACAAAAAGGCATGACTCAATTTTGCCCCAGGTAAATGAATGTATAATCTCTTCCATCTGTGCAGCCCCTGACTGTTCCCGAGGCTGCTCTCCTTCGTTTCTAACTCATGGGCAACGAGCACTGGCGTGGAAATCAGCTTTGGGTTCCAGCCTCAATTCAAATGGCTCATTTTGTCACCTTGGAGGTGTCATTTACAGAAAGGGAAACTAATACTTTTGAGAACATACCATGTGTTGGCCAGGCTTTTACATCCATTCCTCACCCCACATGTATTAATCAACCTCCACTGTATGTCAGACACTGAGCTAAGTACTGGCCACACAGAGGTTAGTTAAACAGAAATTGAGTCCTCAATATTCATTAAATACCCCTGGGAGTGGTGGTGTTTACCTCCATCAGACAATTAGGAAGACTGAGGCATGACAGGGTATCCAAGTCACACAGGAACATGGTAGTCTAGAGATTTATGAATATACTCATGTCTCGGAGGCAAAGCCTTAAGTTTTCCTCACTTGTAAAAATATGATGATTGGATTGGAGTGCTTGTAATGACCTTCCTATCTCTACAATTCTATGACACATTTTAAAAATTTCCATGCCGCAACCTCATGTAATGGCTAGGTCAGTTGGTTATCCTTTTAACACCTGGATTCTCAGAAACTGTAGTTGTATATAAATTGTGCTGTTCTCTTTCTATTATATAATATATCATTGGCAGGCTAAAACATAATGGCATCACACTTTCCATGTGATTAACCTTTTGAAAATAAGTTGAGGACAGATCTCACCCCGTCAAGAAAGAAAAATGGAAGGCTTTTTTTTTTTTTTTATCTTAAAGGATGGTCTTTAGGGATTGAGCAAAGGAATTTAAAAGGTGGGAATCACAGACCTCCTAATATGTAAGTGAAGTAGAATTGTTTTTGTCTTGGGTATAATTTTGAAATGCTGATAAGACCAACTAGGGAAAATGCAGCTAACTAGTGGAAGGTCTTTAAGCAAATCATTGCATATCTCCACATGCCATTATGGTGAGTTGGCCGAGTAAAATAATGTGAGGCTCTCTGACGGCTTGTGAACCACACCCAATGAGGATCTGGACTGCAGACTTGTTTGGCTTGATTAGAGTCAAAACTAATCATAAACTGCTGAGTACACATGTCTTTAGGAGGAGCATGCACTCTTCTGTGCCCTGTATAGTTTTTCTCCTCTCTTTTGCCATATATCTAGCAGCCTTACCCATGCCCAGACCCTGGAGATTCATCTGTGAGTACCACCTACTCATGTCGTGGGAGATCTCCTGGGTCATGGCGGCTTCAGGTTGGGTGCCAAAGAGAGCAGCTGAAGAGTGGGAAGAGAACACAGGGGCTTCACACAAGGCACTCTGGCTCTCGCTGACTCGTCACCTGGTTCCATTGAGTTAATCCTCTGAACCTTGGTTCTATCTGAAAAACTGATCAATAGCCTTGCAGGATGTTGTGAGAATTAGAAATAAGAAATACTGAGAAAAGCCCTAACCTATGACCAACCTGTAGCTCCTGTTCTTTAAAGGACAGCTGCCATTATGTCTTAGTTCATTGTGGCTGCTATAATAATTTAAAAAACACCCAGAAACTGGGTAACTTAAACAAAGACGTTTATTTCTCACAGTCCTGGAGACTGGGAAATCCAAGGTGAAGGCAGATTTGGTGTCTGGTGAGGACTCGCTTCCTCATAGATGGTGCCTTCTTGCTGTGTCCTGCCGTGGTGGAGGGGGTAACCAAACTTCCCGAAACTTCTTTTATGAGGATATTAATCCCATTCATGAGGGCCCACCCTCATGACTGAATCACCTCCCAAAGGCACCTCTTCATACCATCACCTTGGGGGTTAGGATGTTAACATATGATTTTGAGGTGGGGCACAAACATTTAGGCCATAGTACGTGACCGTGTTCTTCTGTTCATTTTGCATGCCTTGCACAGGTACAAGTACTTACCACTGTGCTTGGTTCAGGAACTACAAAGAAACAAAACTGTTATTTTATTTTCAGGAAGTGATATGATTTGACTCTGTGTCCCCAACCACATCTCATCTGGATTTATAATCCTCACATGCTGAGGGAGGGAGGTGATTGGATCATGGGGGAAGTTTCCCCATGCTGTTCTCATGATAGTGAGTTCTCATGAGATCTAATGCTTTTATAAGTGTTTGGAAGTTCCTCCTTCACTCTTCTATCTCCTGCTGCCATGTGAGGAAGGTGCCTGCTTCCCCTCGCCTTCTGCCATGATTGTAAGTTTCTTGAGGCCTCCCCAGCCATGTGGAACTGTGAATCAATTAAACCTCTTTCCTTTATAAATTACTCAGTCTTGGGTATTTCTTTATGGCAGTGTGGAAAAAGACTAATATAGGAAGCATGTCTTTTAGTGGTTCATCTCCTTGTATTGGTAAATGTGAACAGAAGGGGTTGACTACAGGATATCTCTGATCCTGTCCCCATTCTCAGCTCTGTGATTTTTCAAGGGAAGTGCTGCTTCTCCCAGTAATGAAGAGGCATCTTGGTTCACACCCTGTCCCTTGTGTGGACAGCATATGCATAATTAGCTCATTTTCTTCTAAGACTCTTTGTTTAAGAGGGTTTGGTAGATTTGCTAACTCAGTTGCTTGTTTATAACTCTTGTCATACAGTCAATTACAGAAGTCTTTGAATGTTACTGAAAATGTGTTTGGCTTAATCAGTTCCGACAGTGGTGGGGACAGATTGAGAATCCATGTGCCCTGTAAAGAAGCTCTCAATGGACTGGGCTCAGGATGGATCTCTTTGCATTATCAGGGTGACTGTGCTGAGCAATTTCACCTCTCCACAAACCACTCTATCACCTCTACCAGCAAGTTAAGCAGAATTGGCATTTAGAAATTTTAGGAGCCCAGAAAACTTCTTCTAAACTTTAACAGTAGCAGCAACCACCATCACCACCACCAAATAATGCAGCCAAGAGCAGAGGATCACAGCAGGTGCTGGAGTCAGATTTCCAGGTTCAAATACCAGTGACACCACCTACTAGGCATGTGACTTGGGCAAATGACTTAACTCCTCTATGCCTCAGTTTCTTTATCTCTAAAACAGCATCAGAGAAAGGATAATAGAACACAGCTCAGGGTGGGGAAGCGCTTACATGAGAATACGTGTGAGGCACTCCTCCAGCACCTGGCACATGGTAAGCATTCAGTGAAGTGGGGGAGTCACATTCACTCCCTTGTACCAGGCACAGAGATCATTTCTCTACAGAGATTAGTGCTAACATGGGAGCTAACAAGTACTGAGAGTTTATGTCATGCCAGGATTTCTTCTAAGTGCTTGTGGAAGTTAATTTTAGGTGTCAACTTGGCTGGGTTAAGGAATTCCTAGAACCCTGGTAATGCGTTGTTTGTAGGTATGTCTGTGAGGTGTTTCCAGAGGAGATTAACTTGTGAGTCTGAGTGGTCTAGGTGGGGATCACGGAATCAACTGGGGCCCTGAAGAGAACAAAAACAGAGAAGAGGTGAATGTGTCCATCTAACAGTGGGAGCTGCGATACACATTTCCTTGGGCAACAAATTCAGACTCCCGGTCTTGGGACTCCAGGACTTACATCAGTGGCACACACTGAGAGTGGTCTCACACTGAGAGTTATACCATCAGCTTCTCTGGTCCTGAGCCTTGGTTCTTAGACTAAGCCACAACACCAGCACCCAAAGTCTCCAGGTTGCAGATAGCCTGCCCTGGGACTTCTCAGCCTTCAAAATTGTGTGAGCCAATTGTCCTAGTAAATCCTCTCTCATATATCTCTCTATATCCTATTGCTTCTGTCTCTGTGGAGAATCCTGATTAATACAGTGCTCTACCCATATTAACTCATTTTAATCTTCAGAAAAATTCAATACATTAAAAACATGTTTTTATTTCATAGAAGAGAAATCTGAGGACTAGCAGAGTCTGGACATGAGCCCCAGGTTTGTCTTACTACAAAGCGAATGCCTAAGATCACTGCTTTGAGAGTAGCTACTGCTTGTCATTCTGCCCTGGGCCAGTGACCTCATAAAGGAAGCTTGGCTGTTCTTCCGGAAGCTGGGGTACTGGAGACCGAGAGAGGAAAAGAACACCTTTGTAATCTTTGACAACAGAGAGACTGAAGCCGAGTTTTCTGATTCTGTATAGTATTTTGACAAATGTGTAAAATGCCCAGAATGTGTAAGCTGCTAAATGAACACTCTGGCCCTGGATATGGAGGTGAGAAAGATGTCTTCTCCCCTTCTCCAGCACCAGCATTCTTTCTGAAGTGACTGTTCTTCCTCCTCCTCCTCCTCCTCCTTCTTATTATTTTCTCCCTTCTTGTAAATCCACTTCAATGTCTACTCTACCATTACCTTTTTCAGACAGCATGCTTAATAAGAATGCGAATGTTCTAGAATGTCACTACTCCAAAGTGTAGCTCCACAGACTGGTAGTGTTGGCCTCCCCTGGTAACTTATCAGAAACATGGAATCTTAGGCCCCTCCCCAGTCCTCTGAATCACAACCTGCATTTTAACAAGATCTCTGGGTAATCTGTGTGCACATTAAAGATGGAAAAGGGATGGGCTAGAAGGAATATGAACTTTGGCATCTGAAAGAAACAGACTTGAATCCTAGCTCCTCCATTTATTATCTGTGTTGCCTTGGAAAAATTACATAACCTTTCTGACATGGTTTTCTAATCTATAAATTGAACTTCATAATATCTTGTAAATTGTTTTAAGAATTGGTGAAAATAAGGTTACTACATTTAATCCTCTGTACCTGGTACAGTGTGAAATGTTTAATATCTATATTCTTTCTCGTTTCAACCTCACAACAAAGCGATTAAGCATATGCTGACTGTATCTCTTGATGCAAATGAAAAAGTTCAGTTTACCAGCGGAAAGTACCATGCTCAGGGTTGCAAGTCGGTGAGTGACGAAATCAGCACTTGTCAGAGCTTTGGTTCCCCCAAAGAGTGGAGGGGATTACTATTATAATAATTCCATCCAGACTGGACAGATGTCTTGGTATTCACTTTTTTATTTCTTTAATCTCCGTGTGTCTTTCCAGTACCATTCAAATTATTTCACATTCGTTATTTCATTCACCCGGTGTCATGCAAGGTACAGAATGTCATTACTTAGTGTCTATAAAGCAATATCCTTTCTAATGAGTGAAACATGCTTTCCCAAAGCCCACTGGGTTGTGAGCAATATGGCTGTCAGAGATCAAATCAGTTGAACATCTGATAGTGGCCTCCAAGGGTGTGGTTCTTCCTCTGATAAAATTACCTCCTTCCTCTCCTCCAGGGCAATTGGAAGGGAACTTACTTTGCTCCTCTGAGATCTGACCCCTTCCAAACCCGGCTAAAGCCAGGGCTACTCCTTTGCCCAGCCAGGTGTCTGTAAGGTGGCAAGATGTTTTTTTCTCTTTTAGGGCTGTGTCTGAAAAAGACTGTCTCAAGGGAGTCCTAAATGGAGCCTTCTCCTGGCCACATTACATCTCACTCTGGCCCACTTGGCCCCGTTTGAGAAGCTTGTGAGAGAGCATCATGACCATTCCTCTCAGCAGCATCCGAGAGGGATCCTGCTCAGAGGATACTAACTTGGTTTTGTTTGTAATTTTATTACAAGGAGTTTTGTCAATGTTTCTAGACCGAGAATGTTTTAAGAATGATTAGGATTAATCAGGTTATAAATCCTTGCCAGGAGTCATGAACAGCATCATCTCATAGTCTCTCTTTAAGGAATAAAAGTGACCCAGACAGACGTTCTGCTAAGGCAGTGCTGAGTGTGTTATGGGTATGGAAATTCTTTGGGTCTGCATGGAGCCATTGATGAATTAGGAGCAGTCAGAGGAGGCTTTCGAAAGAACAGGACCTCTGCTGCAAGATCAGAAAGAGGCCTCACTAGATTCTTACAAAAAGAACATAATGAGGCCGGGATGGTGGCTCACATCTGTAATCCCAGCACTTTGGGAGGCTGAGGCTGGTGGATCACGGGTCAGGAGATCGAGACCATCCTGGCTAACACGGTGAAACCCCATCTCTACTAAAAATACAAAAAGAAATTAGCTGGGCGTGGTGGCGGGCACCTGTAGTACCAGCTACTCCAGAGACTGAGGCAGGAGAATGGCGTGAACCGGGGAGGCGGAGCTTGCAACCAGCGGAGATGGAGCCACTGCACTCCAGCCTGGGAGACAGAGTGAGACTCCATCTCAAAGAAAAAAAAAAAAAAAAGAAAGATAAAAAACATACTGAAATGAGATGTGACCTCACACTTTAATCTTGATTTCCAAAGGGAGCTCATCTCCCCAAGTCCTTCTCCCTGTCTCTGTGAAGTCCTCTGCACAATGGCCACCAGCAGCTGACAAAGATGAACAATGCCTGAATGCTTCATCTAGTGTGCTCCTAAGGGATGCAAAAGGAATAGAGGAAGGGGCTGAGGACTGGAGATTGATTTTGACATTGAAATGTGATAGCTGCTATGGGATACATGTGTCCGGCCCTGGGGATAGCCTTCCTATGCAGAGCACCTTGTTTTAACTCACATATGTTTTTCTGTGCTCTCTTAAACTGGTTCTGTAGTTGAGGCTTTTTTTTTTTTTTTAATTGTTTTTTTCCCAGACAGAGTCTCGCTCTGTCTCCCAGGCACAAACTGCCAGGACAGAGGAGGAAGCAAAACGTTTGTGTCCTCATTCCCATTCTTTGGCAAAAATAGCAGAATTTCTAGAAGGGGAATCAGTTTTTTTTGCCAGGCCCTGGTCTTCAGCTAATGTCTGTTCCATTGGGTTACAGTAGAATCATACGGGAAATCATTCACGGGGCCTTGCTCATCTGACTGCTCCGGGAAGGTGAAGTTCCAGGGGTCATCCTCAGACAGACCCATCACGCTGGGTCCGGGAGGGCTTCAGTCTCCTCTGCTGCTTGTGTACAGGATCCAGAGCTCCTGCCAATATAGTGACAAGTCCTGGTCACCTGCCTCAGCCTCCCTTCTCTCATGGTGTGTGGTGCTTTGGGGTGTCCATGTTCTTTCCTGCTAGAGACCTTTGTCAGGGTCTCCTCTTCTATCAAATGCTTCTAATAACATCCAACTGGAAAATGGAAAGATCAGAGTCTGTCTCCATCCTTTATATCCTCAGGCTCCTTCACTCACTTGGAATTGCATCGGCTCCTGGGAGGCCAGCTGTGCAGATTCAAGGAGCACTGTGCAGGGAGCATTCCTGTGTGCTGGCGGATTCCTAGTGCCCCACCCCAGGACAAGGCCCATCGGTTCAAATAAAAACAATTTTCAAGAGATTTTCTGGAATTATGAAGACCTGATAAAGATTACATGCTGTCATCAGAGAGTTTCTTGCAGAAAAAGAAGGACCCATTTTTCAGTCAACAAGCTACATAAACCAATAAAAGTGTTCAATGAATGTTTGTGGAGTGCTTCATCATTTACTTTGCATGCATGGATACTAGACTTGCTCCAGATGCAGTCTCCTCGCCTTCCCTGTGTTCCATACAAGAGCCTTGTCTTGGCCAGAACAATAAGGCAGGGACCTGACCCCTGTCCACACCTCCTCTGCCCTGGGCTGGGTGCCCAGCGTTCCTGCAGGCAGCATCTCATGCATCATTAGAACGACCCTGGATTGATTTCCTGGGGCTTCTATTGCGAAACATCACAAGAGTGTGCCTGAAACAACGGAAAGCTCTTGTCTCACAGTTCTGGGGGTTGGAATTCCAAGATCAAGGTGTCAGCAGGGTTGGTTCCCTCTGAGGGCTACGAGTGAAAATTGGTTCCGGGGCTTTCTCCTGGCTTCTCACGGCTTTCTGGAAATCTTTTGTCATTTTTTGACTTGTGGACTCATCTCTTTGATCTCTCCCTTCGTCTTCACATCGTGTTCTCCCTGTATGGGTGTCTGTGTCCAGGGTCCCCATTTTTAGAAGGTCACCATCTATATTGAATTAGAGACCTACTCTGTTTCACCATAATCTCATTTTAACTAATTACATCTGCAATGCACTTGTTTCCAAATAATTCACAGTCTGAGGTCCTGGGGGACTTCAACATATGAATAGGATTTCAACATGTGAATTTTGGGGGAAAATAATTCAGCCTCAACAAACTTTATGCAGCAGACTTTGCTATCTACACTTTAAAGAGGATGACAATGTCGTGAGAAAATTAATAATTTACTATGGCCACCTAGCTCAGAAGTCTGAATTCAAAACCGAAACTTTGTCTAGTAAACGTTGCTACTTCTGAACAGAGAGCAACCAGACTCCCTGATGTTGATGTTCAAGTCAGCTTTGAGGGTTTGCTGTGGACACAGGCTCACAGGAGCCTGGGGTGAGTAAATTCTGATGTCTGTGGCCCGCCCTTCTCCCTCGGGCTTGTCTCTCATTCATGTGAACACACTCATTTATTAGCTGTCTTTGCTCCAGTAAAGACAAAGCTAAAATGTGTATCCCAGATAGCTGATTTCAGGGGCTTTTCGTTTTCTGCCAAATTCAATTCTGGTGAAATCTCTCCTGCATTTTCTTAGCAGGGAGGTAAGGGGCCCACTTAGATGCTTTTTGTGGGCTGCATTTTTAAATGAATGCAGTTGGTTATTTTGATTAAATGCATATTGAAATCCACTTGTAACTAGTCAACCAAGACAATGAAAGGGCCTCAATGCACCATTAAGATTGTTTTCTAAATTTTTTCAAGTTAAACAATTCAATAGGATATTATTATGCTCTGATATCGTCTAGAAATGGGGACTGAACCCCAGGACCAGTGACATGTGCTGGCCCATGGGTGACAGCCCTGCCCAATGTAGGAGGTCTGGGCCAAAAGTCCTGCTTTTTCTAAGATGGGAATAACTGCTGGAAGAGATTTCAGGGCTATGCTTGACGTGTATCAGGTGCTTAGTGAATTATAAATGGAATCATCAACATGGTTTTGCACAATTCAAAGCAGTTCTGGAGCTGGGGCTGAGGCTTCTCCATCAACTCAGCAACAGATGTGAAGTGTCCACATTCTCGAATGTCTGCTCATTTCTGTGGATTCTCAAAGCGATCCTTTTCCTTGAGATCATGTTATTTGGATGCTGTAACAGACATTCCTGGGTGGCACACACAAATCCCCACGTGCCCTGATTGATTCTGGGCTGTGACGTTATGTCAGCTCTAGGGTGGAGAGTGAAAATTGTCCAGTGTTCACTCAGTTGATGAGCGTATCCACATATCCACCGTCAACTAGGTGCGGAAATCACAGACATCAAAGG